>NW_017296394.1:27804-41190 GCF_001594075.2 Trachymyrmex cornetzi | reverse complement strand
AGTAGTGTTTTGGATTCGTCTCGAAATTACCTTTTAAATGAGCCCCCACTCGCCCTATGTTGCCATTTAAGATTTTCGACCCCCCTCGCACCCCCCCGGTCCCTTTGGAGGTGGGGGGGCGCCACCCCCCGCAGAAAGTAGATTTTTTGAAAAATCGTTTCACATGTTTCAGCGTTTTTTTTTAATGTTGGAAGTTGTCGAAATATTTGACCGTCCCGGTACATAATTGACACCCTGTATATAATATATACATATACGAATAAATAAAGAAAATTTCAAGAAATGAGACATATGCATGAAGAAAAAAGAAACTAAGTTTGGAACTAAAATTACAGTATTATAGCTTCATTTCTTATCAATCACCGATTTATTGCAATAATATCTTATATTAAATAAGATATTAGATATCTTATTTAAAAAATATGATCTTGGAATCAGATACATTGCAACTTCCTTTAAATAGTATTCAAGTATTGTCATTTTTCAGTAAATACTGCAGATGATTGAAAAAACATTACAATTTATTACGAAAAGCGTGTTATCTAAGATTACGGTTAATTTTCCAAGATTAATAACATTTTACACAGAGGAATGTACAATACACTTTGTATTAGAAGTTTCACGTTTGCGCAATGCAAGTTAGTCAGTAAGAATAAATTTTTGCAATTACAATTTGTTTTAAAATTTTTTATTTGCGACATTATATGATCTCTTCTTACAGTTTACAATAGAATTTATTTTCAGTATGAGAATTTGAACAGTTGATGACAAACTGACAAATTTACTCCCTTAATCTTACAAATATTATAGTTTATACCTCATTTAAACTTAATCAGAATGGATTAATTTGCTAAAATACGAATACACTTATCATTTTAACTACATTTAAAAGAGCATACTTAAATAGCATCATCTACAGAAAGGTAATTATTTTTATGATAATAGTAACAGTGATAACAATAATTCCAGTCTTATTCTTGTATATTAATAATTCTTGAGAATATTTTCTATTGTTCGTTATACTTTCTTATACAAGTGCCATAAACATAGGTACCATACATAAAAATGATATTGCCATCACAGTAATTTCTAAGGAAGGTAATACTGTACTTCTTACTAATTTGCTCTTTCTCTCTTGTAACTTTAAGTATTAAAACAGAATAAAATTAACGACTAGAAATAAAATTAATGAAAGACTCAATAATATATATGATCTTTCATCTATTGATTACATGAAGATAAAGTAATTTACATTGAATTTAATCTATGGAATATTGCATGTATATGAAATTGTATATTAGTACCTCTATGTTATATATATAAATTATGTACATTTTTAATTTTTTTGTAAATCATCTATATTATTTGTATATATATGTATATATATATATATATATTTTGTAATCCAAACAATATCTTAGATGATATAAAATTGTCTCTATTTTTTTATCTTAATTAACCATATCTGTGTATCATATCTGTCTTAATGTATCATATCTGTGTTTTAGTGGCTTTGTATCGTAAATTTTATGCATAATTTAATAGGGTGATTTTTCTAAAGATTTTACTTTCTTTCTTAAAACTTAGCAAATTTCTGCTAAATTAAACAAATTTTAAATATATATTATGATGTTAATAAAAATAAATATCCAATGGAGATTTTCAAGTAGCTCAAAAATATCTTAAAGTGTTCATGAATAATTGATAATTTTTTTTTACAGTATTTTATGACGCTGATCTTAATAAACACAAAACTTGTAATATACTTATTACATTGACATCATAAAACTAATACACGCAGCTAATCGACAAAATTACATAATTGTCACTATGAAAAAGATTTAAATAAACCACTTTGAAAAATATGTATGATGATGTTTATTCCTTCTATCTCAGTTTATTTTTGTAAATAGTTCTTGAGTCATACATTAATAAATATAAAAGATTATCTATCTTTTGTACACGAAATGTGGAACGTTTCAATTTATAAATAATGTATTTAGTAAGATTTCAGTATAAATACTTGATAACGAAATATTGAAAAATACATCATCAACACATAATTTATATATACACAATTTCTCATAATTTTATAAGAAAAAATTCTCACTTATAATTTAGGTAATTAGTTGAAATTTTCGTCTAGAATAGAGAAATAAAAAAAAGAGATTAAAAAAAGAAAATTATGAGAGCTCAGTTCAATATAAAATTAATTTAACATAGAAATGTCTTTATATTTTAATGAAATTTTTAATATTCTTTAATCAATTTTTAAAAATAATTATTAAACATTTTTTACATTATAATTTTCTTTTAAAAAAAGAAAAAAGAGAAAACCAAGAAAGAAGGAATATAATAATCTGAGTTCAAATAATGTTTAAATGATCTTTTCTTTTTTCTTTTATATATTATGCGATTTGATCAGTCTCGGATAAAGATCGTCATAAAACATTTGTTCATAATAGCAATATCAACAATACTTTCCATTGTTGCCGTTAAATACACACATGTGTATAATATATATTCTTATCCAATAAACACTAATAAAATAGCTTATATTATGTACGATATAGAATGTATTGGACAATTACACAAGCACAATACTGTAAACTAATAATTTAACATAAATGAAATTATATGTATTTATAATCTTCATCGTTGAAAACATCGGTTAACTAAAACAAAAATTATTGGACGTAAGGAGAAAGTAAAATTTTTAATCTGTTCGATCAATCCGAAATTCAGTAATGATGTAATGAAGTTGCAAGATGACAATCGAGATTATAAAATATAATTTCTACTACAACATTTCTATTTACAACAGGGAATTTCTATGCTCCTTTCTCTTAATGATTATTTACATCAATTTGTTACAACTCATTCAATCGTAATTTTTCAATTGTTTCACTTTTCTTTGCGCCTCTGTTTCACCTTCTGTGCCATAAAGATGAGATCGGTGCTTCATTTCAGTCGCAACAGACTTTAATAAACCAACAGAGAAACAGAAAAGAGTAAACATAAGAATAACGTAAGTAATGAAGGAAAAAAAAGAGATAATCAAATAAAAAGAACAAGCCACGTTCAAAAACATTACATTATGATATTAATTTCTGACCAAACTCACCAGACGAGAACGCACTCTTTTTGGCATTTCTTCTTGTAAACTGTAGATGTCATTACGTTTTAAAATAAGTTGAGAACCATCCTCGAAAATCACCTGAATAGAAAAAATGTAAATCACAATTAATAATTAAGTAATCAATAAGGAACAAATTAATCTCTATATATACTGAAAAATTACTTACAGTGAACATTATTCGATGATTTGTACCTTCGAAGACGGCATTATATATTTGACCGTCTGTCCAGTTCACCGTCACTGCAGCTCCAGGTAGAGGTGTATTTCCAGGTTTATAGTTCTAAATAAATATAAAATATATGTACAGAGCATGTCGCGAATAATACTGTATGTTTTAAAACAAATTTTAATCTTTGATCATTAAAGAAATTGGTAGGAATTGATTGTAACTATGTAGAAATTGAATTAAACTGATAAGAATGCAATGTTAAAACTTACGGTTACATCTACAGGGTACAAATCATCACTGAAGCTTTTATCGTCAAATGTAACCATATAAAAGACGGTATCCTCGATAGCTCCTACTTTGGCTTGATAATATCGTTTGTTACGATGCTTTGCCCACACTGTTTCTCCTTGACGTATCTGTGGGATCTTTTCTTTGCCTTCATCGTGTTCATTACATGTTACCTAAATGCCATAACATTGACATCAACATCTAGAAGCTTACCGATATAATCATGTTTTACGATTTAGAAAATACTGTACCCAAAGTTCCTCTGAAGTATATACTGGTATGCTAAATGTAGCGCCTGCCGCAAGACCACAAGATGGATGAAACACGTTATTGCACTGATTACATTTCAGGCACGCTCCACCGGCTTGGCTGCAGAAACAACATTTCTTGTGTAATGAGTCCGCGACGATCGTTAATACATTGATAGGATCTTTATTTATGGCATCTTTGAATGTGGCTCCTGGTACCATAAGCGTACATAAGATATGCGCCCATCTGCTATCACTGGTACGCTTCAGTGGACCACCAAACATTGGGCACATACAACACATCTGTGTTTCGTAATAACAAAACAAAATTAGATAAGACATAATGTTTAGTGAATGGCAAAAACAAAAAAAATAGATTTGTTAAACACTAACTGCATCGTTTCTGCCAGCTTTACACCTGTCACAGGCCCAATTTTGAATATCCGTAGGTAATATAGTTATACCGTAACAAGATGCATGAACAGTTACGTGACATTCTCTGCATCGTAAAAGTTTGTTATTCTCTGATTCCATGGCCTGTTCCTTAGAGTTTGCTGCATAGATAGTGGCTGGCACCTGATGCATATAAATTATTTTTCAATAAATACCTTTGCAATTTTTGCTATATATTCAAAAGAAGATTGCTACTGAAAAGTTGATAGTTATTAAGTGTTATTTTCTTACCCATATTGGTGTACTTTCAGGTAGCGTAGTTGATGTACAATATTTCCAATCAGGTGGCATCATTCTACTGCTTCCGCTTGTACACAAGGCAAAAGTAGCGCATATTGCACAATGGGACACTTGAGCACTCCAATAATCATTGAATGCTTTTAGCAGATCATTGTTTGGTATATTCGGATAAATCATATCAGAAATATGTCCTGGTATTACCGATGTTGGCAGAGAACTACAGAATTGTGGCATATCGGCAGATTGTGTTGATGTAGATTGATCTTTTATGGGTTCTATCACCAAAGCAACAGTTGGAGTAGCAACAGGCATAGTAGTAATCGCAGGAGTAACACTTATAGGAGTATCGGTCATAGAAGCAACATTTGCAATAGCTGGAGGAACAACTGTTGCAACATTTGCAATAGCTGGAGGAGCAACTGTTGCAACATTTGCAATAGCTGGAGGAGCAACTGTTGCAACATTTGCAATAGCTGGAGGAGCAACTGTTGCAACATTTGCAATAGCTGGAGGAGCAACTGTTGCAACATTTGCAATAATTGGAGAAGGAACTGTTGCAATATTTGCAATAGCTGGAGGAGTAACTGTTGCAACATTTGCAATAGCTGGAGAAGCAACTGTTGCAACATTTGCAATAGCTGGAGGAGTAACTGTTGCAATATTTGCAACAGCTGGAGGAGCAGTGTTCACAGGAACAATGGTCGAAGGAGCCATATTCACAGGTATAATAGTCTTTGGAGCAATAGCCAATGGTTGTTTTCTCCTTGTTGTAGCTTTCTTCTCTTTGGGTTTCTTTCTTAAAATAGGTGCTTTATGTTTTGATTTAGATGAATTTAAATCTAAAGAAAAATCTGTTTGCTTTTGTAAGTCTTGTACCTGTGTCTTATTGTCAGATATATTTAAACGCTCATTTCCGTGTAACATGTTTTTTTGCGTATTTGTAATTCGTGATAGCACGTTTGAATCGGTCATATTTATCCGCATATCAGTAGAATTATTAATCTGAGCTTCAACGAAAGTATTCACAGTGTTAACTTGAGAAGTATTTGGAGATGCATTATTTGACTTATTATTTTTTGCTGATGTTTTCCTACGTGATGTTCCTTTTTGCAGCCTATGACGCGTTGGTGCATTCTCAGTAATTTTTGGCATAGCTTGTTTTGAACTGTTTTGAACTGCAGATGCAGGTAACAAAAATGCCGGTATATCAGTGTTTTTATTTTGCACACACGAACTTATAGGTATCAATATAGGCCGAGGACCTACCAGGGTAGATAACATTGGAAATTGTGATATCGTATTGGGTATTGGATTTGTCTGTGGTGCTATGGATGATGGATTTAGAAAAGGAACGATATTCGATTTATCTAATGCGACTGCTTGAGACGTTTTAGGAGCATTTGGATATATATTTTGCAAGGATGTCTCTGTTAATTTCTTAGAACTGTTGCTCGTATAGGGTAAATTTCCCAAATTTATTTTCATCTTTAAATTTGTGTTAGGCTGTTTAAATGGATTAATGTTTGGAAACGTGTGCTTGCAATTGATATTGGGCACCTGAGTAATAGCAGTATCAGATGGAAGCCTCCGAATAAGAGAAAATTCTAACGATGGTGGAGCATTTTGAATTGTGCTATCGTTTTTTATATACTGCATTTCCGTTTCATCTTGTAAAACTGGAGGTTTAGGGTAAGCAGGTCGTAAAAGAAGAACACTATTTTTTTGTGAATGATCAAGATAAATCTTTGATTGCATAGGTTGCTGCATCTGCTGATTTTCAGTTTGTGATTTGGGAGGTGTAATCGATGACGGTACATTCAAACGAGGTGCTTTTAGCAAGCTTTTATGAGTATTACTTTGTATTGGCCCGCTTTCTGTAAACACATCCATATTTTTATCGTTTGTAAACTGTTCTATTTGAGCAACCATGGTTCTTGTACTTTCGTTCTGACACTCAGAATTTATGTTCTGTTCATTAGCAAAACAGTTCTTTTCGAAATTTCTATTTGTAAATGTCATTTTTGAAGAATCACTGCTATCATTTGTCGGTGAAGTAGTTATTCTGTTTTCTGTAACACTCGTTAATTCTGTGATGTCTTTTTTGTCGTTGTTAAATGCAGAACTTTTTATCGGATTAGTATTAGTTGTACTCGTAGTTTTCTTATTAAGCTCATTACTAAGCGAAACGCTTAGCTGCATTAAATTAAATTTTTCTTGGTTATTATACATATTATTTATAGCATATATGTTAAGATCATCTAATGCTTTAGCTTCAGTTTGCACAGTAGCATCTGAAACGTTTGAAGTTGATGCATCGAAAAACGGTATATTGTCGCGTTTACGTTTACCTTTAGACACACGTTTTGACTTCAATTTTTTCTGCTCGTTATGTTTTGTATGCCTCTTTTTTCTTTTGCCATCTTTTTCAATAACTGAAGGATTAAAATCATTTAAGGGATAACCCTCTATTTTTAGAGGATCTATAGTAGATTCAGCTTTTATAATAATTTCATCATTGTAATTTCCTTGAGGCACAGGAAATTCTTCCATATTTTCCTGGGATATGTATTCAAAAGTAGACATATCATCTTCAGTTTTAACTACATTCACATTCTGTGCAGTAATTTTGCTGGTTTCCTTCTTAGATTTTGATTCAATTTTTGGTTTTTTTTCTTTATCTCCATTTTGTCTTTTCTTTCTTTTCTTGCTTTTCTTGCGATTGTAACCATCATCATAGACAGTTGCTTCATCAATTTCTAAAATAAAAGTATACGATTAATAAAAATTTGTGAATCGCTATACGTGAAATATGTAATAACAAAGATTACAATAAGAAAAATAAAAATATACAAAAATGTAATTATTTTACCCATTTCTCCTGCTTTTAGCCAAATGTCTTCTAGAACTTCTAACTGTTGTTCATCTGGTGGTTCTTCTAGTTCATCAAATTCAATGTCTTGTAAGGCCTTTTTAACATCTGGTGGAATATCCGCACGATTCGCAAGTTCTTCCATATTTATACCAGGATTCGTGCGTATAATATTCTTTTTCTTATGAATCATATGTCGCTTATTTTTTGGTGTTGCACTCAAATAGCCTTGTGGTAATTCACCATTGCTATTATTACTACATAATAGATCCATTTGTGACGGCATTGGTGCAGCAGTCTGTCTAGGATCTTCAGGATGAGAACCAACATCCTCACCACGTAGCCACAATTCATACCTGTATAATCAGAGGATTAGTTATAGATAGTAAATATTTGGATGTAAATGTATTGAGTTTAGTAATATTATAAAATTAAATTATTTTTAAATAATTTAGATACAACATGCCTATCTGGTTGAAAACGTTTCACAAAGGTATCCATAGATATTTTGACCATATCTTTACTGCAGGTACATTGCGTAGCTCTCTTTCCATATTCTACCCATCTAGGTGCTGCAAAATTAGTGGATTCGGCGCAATTGAATCCATGGTTAAAACCAGCATGATAACCATATGGAAATGTAATCATTATTTCTCCAGCTTCCTGCGTTATCTGCAAGAATAAAAATATGAAAGATATATAAAAAAACTGACAGAAATATAAAATTAAGCAGCGTAAGTAGAAAACAAACTTACTTTGTTACATGGAATAGAATACTGCCTTAATATTTGAGGAGATATAAGAGACATTTTGTGGCGCAAGAAGGCTTGGCAATTTTGATAGCTGGTTGGGAAAAAGCCGCTAGCTAGTCTCTCTAATCTACGTCCATGTTCCGGAGGTATAGCGTACCATGTTTTCGGCGCACCAAAATGTAAATAATTTATGGAATATAGATCCATATCTTCTGTATGCCAGGCAAATGTAGTTTTCCACATTCCAAAATACAGATAAGCTGTATTAACACCATCGATGGATATACCATAATCCTTATTAACATAATCCAGAATTGTTCCTAAATGATTGATGTTCCACTCTTTCACATCTGGATCCGTTAAAGAACCAGATACATCTGCGCCATATATCGGCGCTACGTACGTTATATTCTTCCAGTATTTCCTCTCCAAATCTTCATAGTCAAAATGACGAGGAGTAGCATAACGATCAGAATTGGCTAATTTACTATATTCTTGTACTGTCATTAACTTCTTTTGAATATTAATTTGTTGATAAAGTCCTTGTTTTCCAGTGACAACTTGGCAGATTGGCGCTGGGATAGTAAGATCTAACTCATCTAGATTATAGCCTTTCTTTCTGGGAATCCATTCGGATGGTGGTATTACTTTTGCCAAACCAGCTTTATGAGCTCCTCGACTTTCCATATATTCCACATATTTCGTAAAATCTTTAAATTCCTCATATGTTGGTCTAAAGACCTGTATACGGGGTATCCCTCTTGCATTACTAGCCATCGTTGAATTTATTATAACTGCGAATAAAAATTTTTTTAATGTTTGATATGTAATAACACTCTAAAATGTATATATATATATATATATATATATATATATATATATATTATTGTGAGGCAAAGAACAAAATCTCTTGGAAAAATATCATTCACAATATTTGTTTCTATAATCGAAATTAAGCATAACAATTTTATATATATAATGTTGCATTTTATATTTAAAGATTACAAAAACACACATAATTTAATATCCATAAGAAAGGGAGAATGGTTATCTGTCTTTAACTCTTAAATGCTTTCTAAAGTGGAATACTCGACTTTTTTCCAATACTTTTTTCATTGCTTATAACTTTTTTAGTAATAAAGATACATACATATTTACTTAGTATGCTTCTTAATGTCTGGCATTTTGATTGAAAAACAAATTGTTTACAAAATGTTAATTTCTACGAAAGTTATAAGCAATTAAATTGGATTCAGTATGTCATATCCTCAAGCATGAGATCTACTGATAAAAATATACTTCCCAGCAAGCTAATGTTATTCCGATATTAAAATGATGACAAATGATATCATCTTGCTACTTGGGAACTATATTGTTCTCATAGTGTGACACTTAAAGATTTCAGCAAGTTGATGTTGTTCGTCATTATTTTGACATCAAAATGATGACAAATAACGTCATCTTGCTGGAAAGTGGAAACTATAGTTCTCATAGCGTGGCGCTTAAGGGTTAAGCATTAGAAAAACATAATATCCAGATAGCATAAAACATTTTAGCAATAGTGCAGCAACATGTTGGAATTATTGTCATGCTATATGGGTACTAATACATAGCAATAATTCTTGCAATAATTTACTGGATTTTATTGATGGAAAAAGACTTTAACGTCTTATGAATCCCAAAACAAAATATAATTGCACTTCTATCTTTTCAATTAAATCATAATACATAAATAAACTATGCGATAAGACTATGTGTAAAGCATATATATTGTGAAGATATTAAAATTACCAAAATTTGTGGAACATGATTATAGAAGTATAGTGAGATGATGAAACACCTTCCTTCAATTACATAACTGAATTATATCGACGCGGATCAATTATAATTACAAAATCACAAAGTATGGACGACCAAGCAAATGCATACGTTTCAAGCAATTTTTGCTTTTTAACTAAAAAAAAAACATAAAAAATATTTAATAAAAAAACATACAGTGTATTTACTCCTTAATACATGCAACGTACTCCTTATTGATTTATTGAGTTCCTCACGAAATTGTCTTAAAAATTTCAAATATATATTAAAAAAGGCATTATTCTACAGAAATAATAATACGTTTGTATTTTTTTTTAATAAAAAATGTGTAATATATGCATAGCTTAATCATTTTTACGTATTCTTCTTTCACTCCATTTTTTTTTAGTTATAAAATTGATATTTTAAGACATTTAATCAATTTTGTGAGTAATTTTATCAGTGAAACAATTTATTACGTTTCCTAAGGATCGAGCATAAGAAGAAATGTCACGCTTCATTGACGGGTGACGCTTCATCGGGATAGTATTGAATCACGCTTGTATGCTAATTACATTTTTGGCCAGACCGACATGATACTCCCGGCAAGTGTTAAAAACCAGCATTCGTATTACAGCGTACAATATACAAATTAATATTACGCTGCTTCTCATTCAGTCTTCGACAGAAACATTCCACACGTGGATCCCGCGTTCAAGATCTAAGTAGGATGCCCATCAGCCCATGTGCGACTTGCGTAAATAAACAGCGGTTGTGTGCATCCGATGCGCGAGATGACATGAGGAAACAAGTTGAGGCGGCAATGAGGAAGACAGGAAAAACAAAAAATGTAAAAAATCGAACACGTGGTCAACGAGATGCCGAATAGAAAGCGTAGTACGACAGAAATTCAAAGCTTTCGAAACTACAATGAAAAGGAGTGAGGGGGAGGGGTTCCGATGGTGTTGTGGTGGTAGTGGTGGTGGTGGTAGTGGTGGTGGTGATGGAAGGAGTCTATAAACAAAATGGTAGTTATCTATTGTTGCCAGGATTCCCTCGGGTGGATACTTTTTCGTAACGGACAATCCATCCGATACACTCGACATCCGCTCGTTCCGCCGCGCGAAATAACTGTTCTTTTTTCAGCGATTATCCGATTAATCTGATATGTGCGTGAGTGACTGTGGCGGACGCGGAGGCATGTTGCGAGAGGAGTTCAGCGGTAGCACCGGGACGGAGAGAAACGGGTGGACAGAAGCGGCGTCGTCGCGCCTGGATCGCAAAAACGAGCGATACTTACATCTGACAAGCCTAGGGATCACCTCTCCTGTATCAGTATCATCGTCTGCGAAATGCTAACGTGAATACCACAATTTTCGAAGACACACACACGCGCACCGTCGTGGTAGCTGATGCTTTGAGCAGCTTTGAGTCGCGCGTCGTCCGTACGTATACGGCAAGGTGGCGTTCCAGCTCAACTCCAGATTAGGTCGCGTGACCGGAGCGCCATCTGTCTGACGCGTGCGAGATTCGAATTTTCGGCGTTTGTCACGTACGCCAACGGTGACTTCGGTGAGCTAGTGGCGTGCACTAGCGTCACCAGCGACGTAATTAAAGGCCGCAGCACACACTCTTGCACAACGCATAATGCATAGTGCATAAAGGAATCAACCAATCAAAATCACCGACGAGATACTATTAAAGGCCGACATCCTTACGGGAGTTCGCGTCCTTGTGAATATTGAAGCGATTAAAAGTTAAAAACTGATAATATTGTACTAATTTTATGAATTATTAGTTTAGTAGATGTATTTATGCATTTATAACTCAATGATACTCGATTTTTCTTTAAAATTGAGATTTCAGTGTTATCATCAAAGTTTGATTATCAATAAAGATGATAATTGCAGAGAAAAAATTGTGATTTTTTTGCAATATATAAGGTATTACAGCTTTACAAGTATGTATATTTATTTATGTAATAAAAAATTTATTTATTCGTGGGACATTTACGTAATAAAAAATTATTTATGGGACATTTATGTAATCATGAATTTAATAATTCATGAGTCAAATATTTATATTAATAATAGCAAATTTATATCAATTGTCGATAATGTCAGCGTTCTCGAATTACCTCCGAGCCGTTGGGGCCTTTTTTATACCGCCGAAAATTTGCCCAGGATTGACGGTCTTTAAAATATCTCGTCGGTGTCAAAATTCTTCTTTTCCATGGAATGAGAGGAAAGGAAAGATTCTGATTAGTTGATTCGCTTATGCACTATGCATTATGCGTTATGCAAGAGTCTGTGCTGCGGCCATTAAGGGCCATTCCACACAAACTTGCAGAACCACTTAGGCTGGGTTCGGGGAGACGCTATTAGCGCTATTTGTGTCATTCTATCTTCATCGTCCATTAAATGTGAAACAAGGATAGTATGACACAAGTAGCGTTGATAGCGCGCTCCTCGAACGCAGCCTTAATCATATGCATAAAGAAAATTATCCAATCACATTTCTGTCATACAGACAAACATAAACTACGATTGGATGATTTTCTTTATGCATATATTTATGCAACTATGTAAGTTTGTGTGGAATGCCCTTAAAGGCCGCAGCACACACTCTTGCATAACGCATAATGCATAGTGCATAAGGGAATCAACCAATCGAAATTCTTTTTTTCCATGGAATGAGAGGAAAGGAAAGCTTCTGATTAGTTGATTCGCTTATGCACTATGTGTTATGCGTTATGCAAAAGCTTGTGTCTGGGCTCTAAAGCTGGGTCTACAATAGAAATCGTAGCAGTCGTAGAGTCTTAAGGGCTATCGCACATGAAATGCATAACAGAGCATAAGCATAACATAAGGCCGCTAAACCAATGAGCATCTTATGTAAATCAATATGGCGACATTATGCTAGATGCTCATTGGTCCAGCAGTCTTATGTTACGCGTATGCTCTGTTATGCATTTCATGTGCGATAGCCTTAAGTCGTAGAAAATTAACCAATCACAATAGAATATGAGAAGAATAATCGACTATAATTGGTCAATTTTCTACGACTTAAGGCCCTACGACTGCTACGACTTCTATTGTAGACCCCGCATTAAGGCCACGACACAGACTTTTGCGTAATGCATAAGGCATAACGCATAACGCATAGCGTAACGTGTAGCAACGCACAAACTTGTACATAAGTTTGTACTATTTGGAATGTCTCAACTGGAAATAAGATAATATTATGTAATTATACAATATCATTATATTATATAATTTTGTAAATAATGACAAATACGTCATATTCCTATCTGGGATGTCTAAACGTACTTATCTATGGAGTGATCCCGATTGACCACGGCTCAATTGGACACCACCAATCACAGCGACTGGTGCTTAGGAGCTTTGTAGTCTCAAGCGCTGTGAGTGGCT
>NW_017296394.1:23780-27537 GCF_001594075.2 Trachymyrmex cornetzi | reverse complement strand
TTGGTCAATTTTCTACGACTTAAGATCCTACGACCGCTACGACTTCTATTGTAGACCCCGCATTATGCTTTATGCGCAATGCAAGATCTACAGAATGAGAAGTGGAGATGGAAATAAGGGACTCTGATTGGTTGATTCGCTTATGCACTATGCCTTATGCATTACGCAAAAGTCTGTGTCGCGGCCTTTAGGGCCATTCCACACAAACTTGCAGAGCCACATAACCATATGCATAAAGAAAATTATCTAATCATATTTCTGTCATAAAGCCAAGGGTAACTACGATTGGATGATTTTCTTTATGCATATGTTTATGCGGCTATGCAAGTTTGTGTGGAATGGCCCTTAAGGCCGCGACACAGACTTTTGCATTAAGAGCCCAGACACAAGCTTTTGCATAACGCATAATACATAGTGCATAATGGAATCAACCAATCGAAATTCTTCTTTTCCATGGAATGAGAGGAAAGGAAAGCTTCTGATAAGTTGATTCGCTTATGCACTATGCATTATGCGTTATGCAAAAGCTTGTGTCTAGGCCCTAAGCATAATGCATAGTGCATAAACGAATCAACTAATCAGAATCTTTCCTTTCCTCCCATTCCATGAAAAAGAAGAATTTTGATTGGTTGATTCTCTTATGCACTATGCGTTATGCGTTATGCAAAAGCTTGTGTCTGGGCTTTTAAAGGCCGCAGAACACACTCTTGCATAACGCATAATGCGTAATACATAAAGGAATCAACCAATCAAAATTCTCCTTTTCCATGGAATAAGAGGAAAGGAAAGATTCTGATTAGTTGATTCGCTTATGCACTATGCATTATGCGTTATGCAAGAGTGTGTGCTGCGGCCTTTACCCTGGGTGCTATAAAGGCAAACTTGCGTAGCGACAAACTGGTGTAGCTGCATAAACATATGCATAAAGAAAATTATCCAATTGCATTTTAGGTGCGTCTTTATAATAAACAGTGCCTTTAAAGGAACGTAAAACGGTCAATTCTGAATGGTACACAACCATTTGTTTGCCGGAAGTCTTCAGTGAAATAAGGAAAACAAACAAGCGCCGCCGGATCATTCTTCATCAAGACGATGCCAGCTGTCACACATCTCGTCTAACAACCGGCTATTTGAACACTCAAAAAATCGAATTAATGGGTCATCCACCGTACAGTCCTTATTTGGCAACAAATGACTTCTTTTTGTTCCCGAACGTCAAGAATAAATTGCGTGGACAACAATTTTCGTCGGCAGAAGAAGCCGTTGATGCGTTCAAAGACCATATTTTGGGGGTGTCTCAAGCGGAATGGAAAAAATGCTTTGACAAGTGGTTCGAACGCATGCAAAAGTGTATAGATCATAAAGGAGAATATTTTGAAAAACAATAAATGACAAATTATTGTTTTTTTATTATTATTTTTATTATTAGGCTCAAAATATAAATAGTGGCCCTCGTATTAGGGTTAAGACCGAAGCATAAACCAAGCATTACTTTAAAAAGATCCTAAAGCCGTCTGTATTACCGATTCAGTAGGATTTACATACATAGTACTTACATACATACGATTTACGGTGTTATTGACATATATATTACTACACAATACTATATCAATATCACACACACACATCCATACAAATTTTCTAACTACTTAATCTTTCATATTAGATATCTAATATAATTCCAAGAACACTACATTGGCTGTAGTCAAAGTCTCGCTACAAATGCTTTGAAGCGTTTGATAGACCAATTAGAAGAAAGAATTTTACGAACCAACCAATTAAAAGACGCTTCAAAGTATTTGTAGCATTGCATTGACTGTGCCCAATATTGTTTGTACATACAATTCTTATTGTTAGTCCAAGCAAAGATTGTTTTACCAAAGTATAAAATTTCCTAGACAGCACAGAATATTTATGATAAATATTTATTACTAATCATTTTTTGAAATGTTATATAAATGTTTTATACATATTTTATATAAAGCTTTATTCGAAATATTATTAAAGTATAAATATTTTATGTAATATTTAAATATAAATACAAATATTTCTAATAAATGTTTTTTATCTGGATTATAATGTTTCATTAAGTATTTTCATAGCATTTACTATAACATTTACAAGAGATATTTCATAATATTTATAATAAATGTTTATGATCTGCGTAATCTACAAAAATATTTTCAAAATATTTTGTGGCGTCAAATATCGCCACGACAAGTAATTTAAAGGCGTAGCATTGAAAGTAAGGCACGCCGAGAACAATATTGACTGTGCACACAAACGCACAGGCGAAGCGAATCAGCTGAGGCATTTAAATGCCTCTGTCGAGTAAGCGATTAGCCGTGATATATTAAATTGGATCAGATAGCGAAAATTCAGGAAAACAGTTAGATTATAAATCATTTAAAAATAACGTTAAAATCAGAAACAATAACAGCGTCGGAAAGACAAGAGAATAAACAAAAAACATGTAGAACAATAGAAATAAAAGACTTCTAGAAGATTCGAGAAAAATAAGTCAGGGGGTCATGCGAGACTCCGGCGCGAGAGAACAAGGAACTCTGCTGTGAAACTTCGGAGAGATCGGACGTGTAAACGAATAGTCTGAGTTAAATTAAACAAAGAGTCTATCATAATTGTGCCGTTCGATATTCTTATACTTAATCCTTTCCGAACTATCGCCGGGCCTTCCGCATATAATTACCGACTTCCTCCTCGAGGATACACGCTATTCTAAGAAATTATATTTCAATTAACAACTAAAAAAGACATAAAATCCCAAAATTTAAAATAAATTTTATGAATATTTCGGATATTTTGAAAATATTTTATAAATATTATGCTGTCTGGATTGTATACAAAGCAAATATTTTACTACGTTTACACGGCACACTTTATGCAGAAGTTATAACATCGATGTTATGAAACTGGCCAATCACAGTCATTCCATTCTTCAGAGGAACAGCTATAATTGACCAGTTTCATAACATCGATGTTATAACTTCGGCATAAAGCGTGCCGTGAAACCTATAAGAAATTGGGTACATCCAGAAGCACGACCGCTCACTGAGCGCTCATTGAGCTCTTGTATCTGTTTGGTCTATATTTTTAGATCTAACGGAATATGCCAATAAGATAAAAAAGCTCATTGAGCGCTTAGTGAGTGGTTGTGCTTCTGGATGTACCCATTGTTGCGAGTCAACGTGAGAAGCCGATAACAAAGTATAATGGCCGCAGCACAGACTCTTGCATAACGCATAATGCATAGTGCATAAGGAAATCAACCAATCGAAATTCTTCTTTTCCATGAAATGAGAGGAAAGGAAAGCTTCTGATTAGTTGATTCGCTTATGCACTATGCGTTATGCGTTATGCAAAAGACTGTGCTACGGCCATAATTATTTTTCAACCTTTTTTTATTTTTCACGTAAAGTTAACTCTGATTTGGATTTATACAGGGTGACCCATTTTAACTTAGACAGCCAAATAACTCGAAATATCGCGATTAAATAAAAAAATGTTTAAAACAAAAATTGTTGGATATGAAGGGACTGATTGAAATGTGACCTTGTCCTTCATTTTCAAGGTTATTTGAAGGTCAAGGTAATTTTTTTAAATGGGAAGCCCTATTTTTCGTTGAATATTCTTGTAGCTTATCTCGAGAGCTTTCCAAAACACTATAATAAAATATTTTTTCATTTAGTACTTCTCGAGTTATAAGGCTCGAATGTTACAGTACCGCCGCCGACATTAG
>NW_017296394.1:21104-23437 GCF_001594075.2 Trachymyrmex cornetzi | reverse complement strand
AAATGAAGGACAAGGTCATTGTCAAGGTCATAGTTCAATCAGCCCCTTCATATCCAACAATTTTTGTTTTAAACATTTTTTTATTTAATCGCGATATTTTGAGTTATTTGGCTGTCTAAGTTAAAATGGGTTACCCTGTATATTATCGTTTAGGGCAGACAAAATTTCTGTAAGTCCGGTTCTACAATAGGATTTTAAGCCTTAAGCCATAAGAAATGGGCGGATCACAGTCGCTTATTCTTCTCGGATTCGATTGTAAGGGGCTCCGCACAATAAAAGGAACAGGGAACAGAGAATAAGGGTGCGGTCCCATGCAATGCGGAACTACGGAAATGCGGATCTGCGGAACGTTCGTGATTAGTTAGTGGCTTCGTTCCGCCGAATCCGCCGCTTTCTTTCCGCAAAATTACTTTTTTGGCGGATTCCGTCCGTTTTTTGGCGGAATCAACACATTTAGGAAAATTCGGTAATAAAAAGTTTGTCGGGTAAACACGGATAGAACCGTGTGTTCGTGTGTATCCCATTGTGTACTGTATCGTGCGCGCACGTAGAGAATAGAAGTCGTTTTTGTTGAGAATAGAATGCGTTTTCAATGTTTATACAAAAAAAACATAACAGTAATTTGATATCGGGCCGTTGTTGTATTTTCCTTTCAACGAGGAAACGCATATTTGACATGTCAAAGGTTCAAAGAAAATCGTAAGTTTTTTTCTTATATTAATTACTTATAATTATTATATTGTAATTTAATCTGACTTTTTGTTAAAGTTTGGTCCTGTATGAGGAATGTGTGAGGTTATGATGTAATCGTTTTTGTTGTTTGTATTAGGGTCGAAAATGTGGTTACTGCGGATTTTATCTCCCACAATCGTATGACTTAATGAACCACTCATGTTTCCATCCCTTTGATGATGAAATAAATGCATTTAATGTAGATGAAAATTTCATAGTTACTGTCGGTAAGTTTTATTCGTTAGATCAAAACGATTTATATATTATTTGTGTCATTCATTATTGAGAAAATAAACATAAAATGACGTCAATCTACTATTACAGTAAAAAAATATTGAATATTGATAAATTGACTGCAATAAAGTATAATCATTTATCATTGTCCAATGTTGTTTTTGTACGATGGATAATTTGTTCACACCATGGTTATTCATGCTTTGTACTACAATTCAATATCGAATTTATACCTTTTTTATTAATTTTAATTTTTAGTGATGAGAGAGGAGTATGATAATAATTTTTCCGAACCTGGGACTAGCACATGTCAGCTGACAAATAATAAAGATGACGAGCAGCAGGAAGTTAACATAGATGAATTACTTATTACTTGTGTGGCTCGTAAGCGAGCATTATTTAATTATAGACTACCTGCAAACGAAAGAAGTAATTTAAAAAAAAAGGCGTTGTGGCAAGAAGTATGCAACCTAATGGGAGGTTAATCTAGTATCCAAGAAAGATTGCAGAAGCAAATGATAATTAAAATGTGTCAAGATAGGCTGTAGAGCTAAGCAAGATCCTCGTGCTGTAGAATATTTTATATTTCAACAGTATGAGGATCTTGCTTTGCTTTCCAGCTCATCTTGATACGTTTTGATTTGATCATTGGGGCCTTCAACAATGTATTATTTTATATGATAATTGATTAAAATTACATATTTATGCACTAATCTGGTAATTTTATCATTTTTTTATATTTAGGTGTTTTAAGCGTAGACGAAGCAAAACGAAGATGGAGGTATCTTCGAGACTGTTACATGGTCTAGCACATGTCAGCTGACAAATAATAAAGATGACGAGCAGCAGGAAGTTAACATAGATGAATTACTTATTACTTGTGTGGCCATAAAAATGAGAGCAGCAAAAGTACTTCTTAATAAAAAATATTATCCTGAAGTGTTAAAATTCACTACTTTTACATCTCAGTAAGGCATAACTAATGTACATTTAAATATAATATTCTAGTAAACAACATAATTATAAAAATAAAATTCTTTTGGGGTATCTGAATACGCCTACCTACCTACTTGCGTTTCGAAAATATTTTCAATATTAATGTATCACGAGAAGCCTGAAAAAGGACAAGCGTTCTTGTATGCATACGTGTTTTCCGTTCCGCTAAAATACGTTTCCTAATGTCCCATTGAGCGGAATTTGCGGATGCGCAATCGATGTGAGCCAATGACAAACGCTATTCCGGTAAATCTAATGAAAGCGATCTACGGGAAGACTCTTGCAATTGGTTAGCGCTAATTGCGCATTCCGCAAATTTCGCTCAATGGGACATTAGGAAACGTATTTTAGCGGAACGGAATCGGCGGAAC
>NW_017296394.1:16179-20862 GCF_001594075.2 Trachymyrmex cornetzi | reverse complement strand
CGGATTCGACTGTAATTGGTCAGTTTCTTACGGCATAAGGCATAAAACACCTATTGTAGATCCGGACTTACAGTCGAATTCTAGGAAAATAATTGACTGTGATTCGCCAATTTCTTATGGCTTAAAGCTTAAAACCTTATTGTAGATCCGGACTAAAGGCCGCAGCACACACTCTTGCATAACGCATAATGCATAGTGCATAAGCGAATCAACTAATCAGAATCTTTCCTTTCCTCTCATTCCATGGAAAAGAAGAATTTTGATTGGTTGATTCGCTTATGCACTATGCATTATGCGTTATGCAAGAGTGTGTGCTGCGGCCTTTACAGTAACCTTAAGGACCATTCCACACAAACTTGCATAGCCGCATAAACATATGCATAAAGAAAATCATCCAATCGTAGTTTACGTTTGTCTTTATGACAGAAATGTAATTGGATAATTTTCTTTATGCATATAGTTATGTGGCTCTGCAAGTTTAGGCCTTAAGACGTGAACTTAAGATTGGCCGATGAGCCAATCAGGATACTGCTTTAGATCTACGTACTCTAACGGAAATAGAAATGTAAACTTATCCATAAGGCGAGTTTCAACCGATTGAAACTTATCTTATTATGAAGTATCTTATTATAAGTTTACTGTTATTTCCATTTCCGTTAAATTACGTAGACCTAAAGCAGTATTCTGATCAGCTTAAGTTTACGTTTTAGACTGAAGTCACATGGAACGGTTCATGCGGCAGCGGAACAAAATTCAACCAATCACGAAGTATTTTTATATTTTCTGCACGATATCTGTTTCTATTAGTACTTTACGATTTGCTACCACATGAACTGCTGCCGCATGAATGTTATGTTATTATGTTATTCTTTTGGACTTTCGTATTCTGCATATTCTCACGCGAAGAAGAAGTAAGACGCATATGTCAGCAAGATTATTGTGTGTGCGATTATATTTGAAGAATTATAAAATTGCGTGACTGTCTACAAAGCATCAACATGAAGTGCTGTGTGCCTGGGTGTTGGCAGAGAAGTAAAAAGAGCCTTTAATTTCATAGGTAAAAATAATTGAAGTGACATTATTTTTGTTTATATACC
This sequence comes from Trachymyrmex cornetzi, assembly GCF_001594075.2. NCBI lineage: Eukaryota > Metazoa > Arthropoda > Insecta > Hymenoptera > Formicidae > Trachymyrmex > Trachymyrmex cornetzi. The sequence goes on along the minus strand of NW_017296394.1, from coordinate 19,765 downwards.
ATTCATGTCCATATAGATTTCCATACATCGATAGTACATCGATCGCAACGCGCGCGCGAACGCTTTTGATTCGCTCAAGCATCCGACCCAGCCAAAATGGCGGCTGATCAATTGCGGCCACGAATTTTCCTCGATGCCCATTCCAGTGTATATATAGTTCAGTGCCTGACACTCCCATTCATTTCTTGAGTTTGGCGCATAGAAATAGTAGTACTAGAGTACGCATTAGAAGAGTGGGGGTAATCCTATCTACAAAAGGGCACACTCATTTGAATCCTTCCTTTCTCTCTCGTTTCGCGCATGCGTATAGCCGTATACTCTCGAGAGAAGGGATCGAAAGAAAGAACGAGGAACTGAAAGTTTCATATAAGTTGAGAAAGTATAAAGTTACAATTTCATGCAGCGAAGCTTTGCTGGCGAAGATCCCCCACTCTGCTGACACCGAAGCCAGCGTTTCGCTAAGTCAACGCTTCGCTAAAGGCCATGGTACATAGAAAAACTTAAGACGTAAGACTTAAGCAGTAACGAAATCAACATGTTGGATTCGCTATTACTTACGTATGGTCTTACGGTCTCTATTGTGATTGGTCGATTCATTTACTGCTTAAGTCTTACGTCTTAAGTTCTTTTAGGCGTCGCCTACAATACACGGAGTAAGAAGTAAGAGTAAGAAATTGACCAATCACAGTCGAATGTGAGAAGAATAATCAACTGTGATTGGTCAATTTCTTACTCTTACTTCTTACTCCGTAGATTGTAGACGGGCCTTTATGTGCCATGGCTTTAAGGCTGAGTTTCCACTGAGCGCGTTTCCACTGAGTGTATAAATACATAGAAATTTATTTATAACTACTGGATATACATTTTGACCATATTCAACATATTTTATACATGATTTTTGCTTTTGTGTTTATTTGTTGTATAGTATATTTACTCAAATGTAAATCACTAAATAAAAACCATTTTTGTTAATATAATGTTAATATTTAGCTTTACTCAGTAATAACAGCTTTATTAAGCACTGTAGAAAAAAAATTTCCTATTATTTATCAACTCAGTATTTAAGAAATACCGTATATATGAAATGAAAAGAAAAAATCAATATGATTCAACTTAATTCAATAATTATTAAAACAAAAATGGCAAAATCTAAAATTTGTTTACACATTCAGGTAAAGTTAGCAATATGATTGCTCATACCGAAGATGTTACAGTCGATGCCAGCACTAGCGTGCAAACTGCTCAGAGTGATACTAGTAAAAAAGAAAGGACCGATATAGATTATACAGAAAACTGTATCATCGCCGATGATGCCATCACTAGCGTGCAGACTGCTGAGAGTGATACTGCGTATGTTAGCAGCGAAGAGATGTTATCTGATGAAGAACTCAGTAGAGGTTCAGGAGGGATGAAAATAATCGAAAATTCTGATGAGAAGATGCAAAGATTATTACGACTCCTTGAAAAAAGCGAAAGATTGCGCAAGAAGATGAAAAAAAAGCTGCAACGGATGAAAAGGCAGATGGAGCAACTACGTACAACACATAGTGGGGGCTCAATTTTAAATGTAATTAAGCCAATTTTAAATGAAACTCAGATTAAGTTCTTAACTGGGACTATTAAGAAGATTCAAGAAATGATTCAAGAATGGCCAATTGATACTCTCAAAAGGGCTTATAAATTACGATTTGCATGCGGCAGAAATGGATATGAAGAACTTCGTAAAACGGTGTCTCTTCCCTCAATAAGAACCTTAACGAGGAAATTAGAGAATTTAAAGTTCGATAGTGGTATAAGTGACAATGTTTTTAAATTTCTCGGTATAAAGAAAACTTACTTTAATGATACAGACTAATGATATAGACTAATTTTAGATGAAATGCAAATACTACCCAGTAAGCAAAACATCATTACTACAACGTTATTACAACGATCTTCAATAACATATAACGTTTTCTAATATGATGGCCCGTATTCAGAACGCGCTTTTATCGATAAAAGCGCACTTTTATCTCTGAAATTCTATAATATGCGTGACGTAAAGTATGGTATGTTAGCGTGCTAACATCGTTGTAAGCGCGTTCTGAATATGGGCTGTTGTATTTAACGTTGTATACAACATCATTATGAACACAACCTTTGGCTGCAATTTGGAAGTTTCGGTAATGTTGAAATGTGCGTGTTATAACATTGCAAATAATGTTACATTAAGATTTTTCCGACATTGTCACAATGTTTCTCAAATAATATTGATAAAATGATGAAATTAAAATATATTATCAGATTGAATTAAATGGTAAAAATATAGGACAGTATAAGAGTCAGTAATTAGATAAACAAACTTAATATATATTCATATTATACAAAATAATGTTCTTGCACAGTCAATGTTAAATTGCAATAATTACAAAACGCAAAATCATAAAATTGAACAATATAATCTAATCTAAATAATAAATATCCGCTTAACGTTTCGACTCTTGTTTCGAGTCTTCTTCAGAAGTGAGAACAAATTGTATATGTATAAAAAATTGATCTTGTCGTGAAATTAATCCATCGAAGAATGAAATTTAACTCAATCGATTGTCAATCTCGTTGAAAAAACTGTAAGTATAATCAATAATATCGATTATTACCTCTAAGTTAAAAATAAGTTAGTTCATTCGCACCTTCACTGTTGGATTTCACAAACAAAAGGAAATTTCTCAAACAAGGCCAAGAAAGATGTACTGCCCGTTACAATTTTTCCAATTACTGTAACACGTCTGCCTGTCGTCACATCTACTTTTCGTCTAAACAACGAGAGCGAGTTTCAATAACATATTTTATTTATAATTGGTAAATATGCTCTGTGGAGACCTTCGGTGTCCGTCTGTAAGTTTAAACTGTTTGTTTGCTTCTTGATATTGACCATTTCAGAAATTAATCTTTTCCTATAGATTGGCTCTTCATCCAAAATTTCTACATTAGAACACTGCTCACCAAATGGAAAAAGAAAGGATATATCGACGATTTGACTTATAGAAAATTGTATTGTAGTGATGGGAGATTGCCGAGAGTGTATGGAGTTCCAAAGATACACAAACCTCAAGTCCCGCTTAGAATTATAGTGTCGTCTGTTGGTAGTCCACTGCATGCATTAGCTACATTTTTACATAAAATATTGTTCGAATCAATTCCAAGGGCCGAGAGTCACTTAAAAAATAGTTTTCAACTCATTGATGTATTGAAAAATGTTCAGATTGATAATAATTATTCGTTAGTTTCATTAGATGTTGTGTCTCTCTTTACGAATGTCCCTTTGGATATTGCACTTAACTGCATAAATGAATGGTGGAGTTCAATTTCTCGCCGGTGTTCTCTACTAAGGGAAGAATTTCTAAGCGCTACACAGATGATCCTGGAATCTACATTTTTTGTTTTTAATAATAAGACATATAGACAATGCTTTGGTACTCCTATGGGCTCTCCGCTGTCTCCGATTATCGCCGATTTAGTGATGAGAAGACTGGAGACATGGGCGTTATCATCGATTAAGAATAGTCCTAAGTTTTATTATAGATATGTTGATGATGTGTGCATGGCG
>NW_017296394.1:13797-14554 GCF_001594075.2 Trachymyrmex cornetzi | reverse complement strand
CTGTTCAGCCGAGCGCGAAAAGCAACTGATTTCTGCCTAAAAAAGTATAAGCAAAAGTAATAATGTTTTTTTATAGACTTTGACATCTTGAATATATTAATGTTATTAAAAAATTCGAGGCGGATAGAGAATACCTTGAAAATTAACCAAAGATTCGTTGTTATCACAGGGTACTTTCCAATAAGGACACAATCAGACACTGTGTAACACAAGGAATCGTTTCATTCTTGTTTAACGTAGGCAAATAACAAGGATGTAATGATTCACTGTGTTATACTGTGTCTGACTATGTCTTTGCTGGAAAGCACGATAACTTGATAACCTTAAAAGAATTAAATTATTTTGTTAACACTAAAAATGTGTGAACTAAGGCTGCTTTCCTTTTAGGAGACACAAACCGACACAGTATAACACACTCAAACACAGTTTGCCACGCTTAAATGGAACGCGATATGTGCAGTGTGTGTATCGTGTGTACGAACTTTTAATACCTAACCTTAAAAGATTTGAATTTTGACCTTAACGGACATACGAGATCAGATTATTGCAAGGAGTGATGTGTATATTTTCGAGTAAAGGTACATATTTTGCATCAATTGGTGGAGGTATTCCAAAAAAAGATTTAACATCTTACAAGTTACAAACTTTTCAAAATTATTTTTAAACTTTACAGGTATTTATAAATATTGTATATCAAAATTTTTATCAAATTTTTTATATTTAAAAAATAAAGTTTATTATTATTTTTGTTGCTTTT
>NW_017296394.1:0-13544 GCF_001594075.2 Trachymyrmex cornetzi | reverse complement strand
GTGTCGATTGAGTTTGAACAAAATTGTAAATGGAAAGCGACGTGTGTCGATTTGTGTCAAGTGTGTCGACTGTGTCTCCTAAAAGGAAAGCAGCCTACTCTTCACTTCCTACACACTTCGTTCGTTGCTAACCATGTTCACGTGTGTCGCGTTATTTTTCTTTGTCTATTAAAACTTACAATAAATACGTTCTACTCTGTTTTCAAGACTCCGTCGCTGCGTTCACCCGGATCCACATCCTACTCCAGATTAACAGGTTATGGGCCCAGGATTCGTGTAAGGCTGGACAAGCGAAAAAAAAATACCGTGCTCGTGAAATGTCGTATATACGGAACTGTGTGGAGACGCCGAGAGTATAAAACGCGTTGAGCGAACGGAACGTGCAAAAACGCTGAGCTCGTAAAGTGCCGTACATACGGAACTGTGTGGAGACGCCGGGCATAAAACTCGTCGATCTAGCGCAATCGGACGCGAAACATCGAGAGTGAAAGACGATCTTGCAACGCAGAGCGACGACGCCACGCCGCCATTACCGGCACAAAAGTTCACATCGCGCCGCGTGCTATATAACCTAACGCGAACACGTACGAACATAAATCGTATTTTTCAGTGACGCGTGCGAACAGCTATTGAGAATGGCGAATACCAGCATCGTGAATTCGAATCGACTCGAAACTCTCTCTCGTACGAACTACGACACCTGGAAGATCCAGGTGGAGGCTTTGTTGGTTAAAGGCGACATATGGGCGTACGTCTCCGGCGACAAGCCGAAACCTACAGTCACGGGCGAAGGATCAAGTCGCATCGAGTCTCAAGGACGATACGACGCATGGGTCGCCGAAGACAGAAAGGCAAAATCAGATCTGATATTAGCAATCAGCCCAAGCGAGTTGAAGCAAATTCGCGGATGCGAAACATCGAAAGAAGTCTGGGACAAGCTGTCGTCTGTTTACGCATCGAAGGGACCCGCGCGGAAGACCTCCCTGCTTAAGCTACTTACGCAACATAAAATGAAAGAAGGCGAAGAGATAAGGGAACACCTAGCAGCATTCTTCGACGCGGTTGACAAGCTTGAAGCGATGGAAGTCACAATAAACGACGAGTTACTTACGATCATGTTACTGTACAGCCTTCCGAGCTCGTTCGAAAATTTTCGATGCGCCATTGAATCCAGAGATAAACTACCTGACGCTGAGTTTCTTAAAATAAAAATAATCGAGGAATTCGACGCGAGGAAATGAAAGGCAGAGGAAAGCGAGTCCGGAGCCATGTTCGTGAAGGGCACTGGAAATGGCCGAAAATACGCACCGAAGCACTTCAACAAACCGGAGAACAAAGACGAAAGCAAAAAGAACTTGAAGATTAAATACAAGTGTAACTACTGCGATAAAGTAGGACATAAAGCCGTCGATTGTTTCGCGAAGAAAAGATCTAGAGAACAGAAAGCGAATGTTATCGAGGAAGCCTTCCTCACGGAGGAACACTGCCATAACTCATCGCTTATGGTCGACTCGAACATCAAGAACAATAATTGATGCATTGACAGTGGCTGTACCTCCCACCTCTGTAAAGACAATCAAATGTTCACGGACATCAAGATGACGGAAAGCGGCGTCAAACTCGCGAGCAGCGTAACCACTCCGGTGAAGGCACGAGGGGATGTACGAGTGATTGTGTCGGACGGTCATAACGATAAACCGATAACACTACAAAATACTCTATACGTTCCCGATTTACGAACTAACTTGATCTCAGTTGCAAAAATCGTAGACAAGAAGAACAAGGTCATTTTCAACGAAAGGCAAGCCATCATTCAAGATTCTCAAGGAAATACAAAAATGATCGCTGATCGACGAGGAGATCTGTTCTATCTGCGTGAAGGATCGGAGCAGGTAAATACGGCGACCTGTGCGCATCCGTCGAAAGCCGAGGTTTGGCACGACAGGCTAGGACATTTAAATACTGAAGACATGGAACTAATGCTGAATGATCGAAACGTGATAGGCATGATATTCAAGGATCATATGGACTCGCGCACGTGTAAGGTTTGTCTTGCAGGAAAGTTGACGAGCTCTCTCTTCCCCACGAAAGCCGATCGCTCATCCAAAATCCTCGAAATTGTTCACACCGACCTTTGTGGCCCCATGAGGACGGAGTCAAAAGGTGGTGCTCGCTATTTTTTAACGGTGACGGACGATTGCAGTCGCTGGTGTGAGGTGTTCTTTCTCCGAAGCAAAAGCGAGGTAACTTCAAAACTCATCGAGTACAAAAACTACGCCGAAAAACAAACAGGAAATAGTCTGAAGGCTGTGCAATCCGACAATGGTACGGAGTTTTGCAATGAAGCGATGAACAAATTTCTTAAGGACTCCGGAATACGCAGGCGCTTAACGACTGTATACACGCCGCAGCAAAACGGTGTCGCCGAACGCAAAAATCGCACACTCGTGGAATCTGCTAGATGCATGTTGTTACAATCTGGTTTACCGCCATCCTTTTGGGCCGAGGCAGTGTCTGCTGCCAATTATATCAGGAACAGATGCGTAACCAGAAGTTTGAAAAAAGGCACACCGCATGAGAACTGGACTGGCAAGAAGCCTAATATCGGACACCTCAGAACGTTTGGGTCAAAGGTGTTTGTTCTCGACAAAACGCCAAATAAAGGAAAGTTTGACCCACGTGGAATCGAGGGCATGTTCGTCGGATATGCCGAAAACGCAAAAGCTTACTGAGTGTGGATACCTAATGAAAATAGGATAAGGATCACACGAGACGTCAGATTTCTGGACGAATTAGAATCGCCGAGCCTATACAAGGACATCATCACTGAGGAAATGAGGAACGGACGTTACGAAATGTTGGACGATCCAAAGACAACTGAGATGATCCAAACGGTCTCAAATCGGAACCTTCATGAGTTCACACACGACGATGGCGAAGAGAATCGCTCTGAAGATGGCGTGGACCACGACCCAGTCGGTGAGGATAACATAGAAAATGAATACGACAACGCCGAACCTCGACGAGGCCCCGGTAGGCCGCGCAAGATAAGAACCGGAAAGCCTGGACGACCGGCGAAGCAATATCACTTCGTTCCTGAGGATCGAAATCAGGATGCCAATGCTGTTGTAAGCAATCCTGTCAATAACAGTCAACGAAGATACGAGAGCGACGACGATGATCTTGAATGGCACGATGCCGAAATCGCGATGAGCGCATTGGAGGTTCCACTCTCTCAGGCAATTTCTGGATCCGAGTGGGAAGAATGGAAGGCTGCCATTTATGAAGAAATAAAATGCTTAGTCGCCAATGACACATGGACAATAGAACAAAAACCTCCTCAACAAAAGATAATAGGATGCAGAATTGTCCTACGCCACAAATACAAACCGGACGGGAGGCTGGATCGACATAAGGCTCGTCTCGTAGCTAAGGGGTACGCACAACGCCCGGGCATCGATTTCCTCGAAACCTACGCACCTACAGCCAGACTGGACTCGCTCAGATTGCTCATGGCCATCGCCGTAGAGTACGACTTACAGATTCGACAACTCGACGTGACCACAGCTTATCTAAACGGTTATATAGACACCGAGATATTTATGGACAAACCAGAGCTCTTGACCGAGATGCTCGAGAAGATAGTTCTGAAGGAGAGCGACAACGTGCTCGTATCAAAGGCCAGGATGATGCTGAAAGACTTGTCCGGAGACAACAAGGTATGCAAACTGAGGAGGGTCCTATACGGCCTTCGTCAAGCGGGCCGCCAGTGGTATGCAAGACTATCAGGAGCGTTCAAAGAAATGGGTTTAGTACCAACCGGCGGAGACCCTTGCGTTTACCTTGACTCAAGAACGCGAGGGAAGACCATAGTCCTGACTTACGTAGACGATATAATAGTTGCATCGAACAATCCACAAAGGATCAAGGAGATAGTATCGGAGCTATCACGCATATTCACAATCAAAGACCTAGGTTCAGCCAAATACTGTCTAGGACTTGAGATACAAAGGAAGAGGGAAAGTTTGTGTCTCTCGCAATCTGGATACATCAGAGAAATATTACAAAGGTATGGGATGGAAGATTGCAAGGAAATTAGCACTCCTCTTTCTACCGATACCAAGTTATCGGCTAATACTGAAGACATCAACGGCCTTGACACTAAAGATCCCGACGAGAATATTCCCTATCGACAACTCTTGGGAGCACTTATATACGTGGCCATCGGAACGCGCCCAGACATCGCACACGCGGTTAGTGCGTTAAGTCAGTTCAACAATAATTACAACAAGTCTCATTGGGTCACTGCGAAACGCATCCTCCGATATTTAAAGGGAACCATGGAGGTCAAGTTGATATACCGCAAGGATGAGAAACGGCTGTACGGATATGTGGACGCCGATTGGGCAAATTGCGTCATCGATCGTCGAAGTTATACTGGGTCCGTCTTTCTCTTAGCTGGCGCTGCCATAACATGGGAATCGAGAAAGCAGCGGACAGTCGCATTGTCATCCACTGAGGCCGAGTACATGGGGTTGTGCGACGCTGCAAAAGAGGCCATTCACCTAATAGGATTCTTGAAGGAGATGGGATTTAGGAGCTTGTGCAGCGTGACATTGTTCAACGATAATCAGGGCGCTGGGAAATTGTCAACAAATCCCGTATTCCACTCGAGGACGAAGCATATTGACACCCGTTATCATTTCATACGAGAAGCCCTAAAAAGCCAGCCGATCACGCTTGAATACATTCCTACCGAACTCATGGTTGCAGACGTATTAACGAAGGCTCTACCGAGACCCAAGCATGTGAAATGTACCATCGGCCTTGGATTGAATTTGGACGCAACTCCAAGACAGAAGGAGGTCAAAATTGAGGGAGAGTGTAGGGCATACAATTTTCCCACCCTTTGTCTTTACCGATAGTTAGCGGTGGCGCTTCACGCCTCCACGAGGGCGCTACTCCCGCGGCTACCTCCCGTCTACATTACACTTCACTTCCTGTCCCTTCGTTCGTTACTAACCGCCATGTTCACGTGTGTCGCGTTGCTTTTTTCTTTGTCTATTAAAAACTTATAATAAATACGTTTTACTTTGTCTCCAAGACTCCGTCGCTGCGTTCACCTGGATCCACATCCTACTCCAGATTAACAGGTATGTCTGTCTCATTTTAGTAATAATACGTGAATAAAGTGAAACAAATGTACTTATCACGTAGATAGAGCTCATTAGTTCACCACATGAATGAGCGTTCTTCTGAAAAGCTTCATAAAATACCGGACTTCGCAGATCTGTACTGGTAATTCGATAACGGACTTCGATTCCACCTCCCCTCCCAGCTTTTAAACCAATTATCAGCTCAACTTGAAACTTCTCTGTAATTAATATCTCATTATAAGGTAAAATTTGGCATAGTTCAGTCCCAAAATCGAAGGCCCAAAAACAGACTATTTTTGGGGTCACTCTTTCCCCGTCATTCAAATTACCCCGCTGTACTCTAATTCGTTGAAGTTTAGGTTATTTAAACGTAAAAATTCCCCGCAATTTTAAATTTTCCAACACATACACACACACACACACACACACACGTGCGCACGCGTGAACATAACCGCACGCAGACGTACGTTTGCCTAAAAGAGCATTTGTATGCCATAAGAGCATATAAATGCTCTTTTAGGCAAACGTACGAACAGATCTCATAAAAGACTTTTAAATGCTTCTAACTCAGCAACCAACCATGGAAGTATTTTGTCTAAGAGATTTTCGATCGGAGATGCAAGAACTACAACAACTGCAAAAACCAAATTGACTAAAAATATTTTTTTCATATAAATCGTGGGGATCGTTTGCTAAGAACATATCAAGAATCAAGACCTGCTTTTTCACCGAAAATAGGACTTTTTCTCTCTCATTACATAAAATAATTTCTAATCAAATATTTATATAAACATTTTCCTAAAATAACAATAATTCTTCAAATATTATTAATTTAATACAAATGATCAGATTACTTATTACAATTCACTTAAGTAAATCCCTGGGGGTTAGGTCGATTTTTATATATTCTCATCTCAATATAATGGATACATTATAACGGATATGTAATTATCATGTAGAGACATTTGTTTTTTCCTTATATGATAATTCAATTTTTAACTTTATGATTATTTATGTAAGATGTAATAGATTAGAAATTGATGAAAAATATCATTGATTGAGAAAAAAAATCATACAAAATGCATAGTGAATTTGTCGAAAAAATTAATTTGTTTCGTCCATTTATAATTGGACTTGTATTTTATACAGTACTTACGCGGCATTAAATATTTCTGCGTAATGATCAATAACTGATTGTCCAACAAAATTAGTTACAAACATGATTATAAAGTGACATTCTACTATACCGATGCACATTGTGATTTCGGAAAACTCATTTGACAATATTAATGTATTAAGTAACTATAAAAATATATTACATTATTATTTATATGGTTCAATTTATATATATAATACGAATTAATATCTATAAAAATTGAACTGAATGAAAACGTAAAAATTATATTACATATAAAAGCATTACTTACTCGAAAAAGACTGCAACTTAAAGATATCACGCTTATCATCATTATAGTGAAATACCATTTGTTCATAGTATTTAAAAAGAATGTAGAAAACCTTCAATAACAAAGAAAAATCTAATTCATACTTTTGAGTCCAAATATATGAAGGCATTATATAAGATGCTTTTTAAAATTAATATATCAATATTTGTCACGTACAGGTAATAGATTATAAATGCTAAGAATAAATTAAACAAAGCTAACTGAGCAGATTTTCGATGAACATGCACAGCACGAATGATTTGCTGATACATCACATGTGTTCTTCGATAAGTAGGAATTTGAAGTGTATGCTTAGTCACTGTATTTTCGATAATGTTACTGTAATCAATTTGCACATAATCAACAATTCAAGATAGATTCTTTGCGCAAAATTGAAAGATACGCTTACCTAGCGACTTTAAAAGTTGCGCAACAATGCCTGAAAAATGCCAATGATAATGTTCCGATTGCAAGGAATGTTAATACACTAATTAGCAGTGCTATGATTTCATGTATTAAATAAATATAAAAATACTGTTCCTGGTCAATAAAAAGTTCGAAGTCCATCCATATTTTACGTGGTCGAGATTTATTCATCGGTGCGATAGCGTCAAGGACAACTGGTGTTAATTCAATAATTACAGTCAAAAACATAAAATTTGCAACGAAAACTGGAAACGTAACAAATAACAAGACATCATACAATTTTATTCAATTATCATAAGTAAAGTATTTAAAAAACAGGGGTATATATTAAAAATTATATTTATAATTTATTTTGTAATTTACTTACAACCTAGAATTAATGATACAAGGCGATTTTCGATGGCGTATTTCTCTAATATTCTAATTTCATGTTCATCTTCGAATGAATTCCAATCCAATTTTATTTGTTCTAACAAATATTTCATCTAGCATTTAAATAATTATTTCTTCCAAAATTCCTTTTATTTGCGGGAATTAAAATTCTCGGTGATAAATAGACTTCGCCATAAATATAAAATTACAAGGAATACTTACTTCTTTAGAATTAAAATAGTGAGAGTTATACGTCATAATACCACATATGGTTATAAAAATACATGGAATTTGTTCAAAAATAAATTCCAAGTTGCATGTTGTTCTTAAGAAAGTCGTAAACTGTAACACATAAATATGATACAACATATGAATTCAGAGTTACTCAAAGAAGCGTCAGTGTAAGCAAATAAAACCGAAAAATACCTGGGATAAAAGAATGAAATAATATGCGCCAAGAAAAAACACTGTTTGCACTTGCATAATAATCGGCGTTTGATAAGGCCACAAACCAATCGCTGTCAACATAATTCGATAAATGTTGTAATAACGTTCACCAGAAAAAGCCATCTTACTTAGCGGACAGAATAAGTTTGCGAATCAAAATATCGCGGATGTATTCTGTATAATATCGTATTACGAAGCGTACTAAACACTTTTTTATTTTCCGTAAAACATTTCTTGTAGGCATAAAGAAATATGTGGCACGACGATATAATTTAGTAATTTTCTGTAATTACGCAGTGAGAACAAAAAGTGCTATAATTTCATCAATAATCGTTTTTAATGTAGTATATCATTAGAAATAATGATATTTTATATTACATAAAATTATTTTGCGAAAGTTGTCATTGTTATAAAAAAATATACATCTTATTTCGTTCTTATAGTTTGGACTGGCGCAGTTCGACGTCACTTAGTGCGAGAGTAGTGTTCACAGTGTGACAAACTTCAGTGAACAAACGAACCCTGCGTTAAAGCGATTGAAGATACCTTAGTGTAAAACATTAGATATTTAGCATTTCAAAAGCAATATTCTGCTTTCATAACGTGTTACATGTATCATACGCATGTATTTTATTGGTTTTTTTTTTTGTAAAAGGAAGACGGTATTGTTTACTATTATAGGATTCGGATGTGATCATGAGGCATACGTAAGGTACAACTGCGCGCAAGTAAGTTGAGTTAACTCTTGCTGTTTTTCTGTAAAATAGATAGTATTTAACTAAGAAATTATTGAAAGCCAATATTTAGCGATTTTTAGTAATTAATATCTCGTTAACCATTGCGAAAATCGCAAAATGGTAGAGGACTTTTCGACACAGGTTAGTCCGCTCTATCTGCTGAGGATGTGTTGTGCCGTATTTTAATAACACCCTGTATAAGAAGTGGTTTAACAATTTTCAATTAAATATGTGTTGAAAATGATCGCGAAAACATTTATGTAATGAGATATACAGTTTAATAAATTTTATTTGTTGATTCAGTGTTCTCTTAAATAAATTGTATCATCGTTTATTACTGATATATAATTTCCGTTTGCATGTATATTATATGTCAAGTGCTAGAAGTAAAATTTATTTTTGTCATATTAATTAAGATAAACGTCCAAATGATTGTACATGTACCTATTGGCCGGTATTCATAGTCAGATCTTATTCCAGACCGTCTTAAGTACAGTCTTATGAAGTCACGAACCAATCAGAGGGCTGCATTAAGACATTTCTTAAAATGATTTTGAAATAAGAATACTGACTATGAATACCAGCCTATGTCTGGACATTTATACAAAACTTTATTTGTTTATATTATTATTAATCTTATTTTGTTTAAATAAATAACTACGTACCTAAAAATCCTTAATTATCTTCACTAATCAATACGTGCAAGTATCACTACATTCCAAGCTCTATATTCAGACAAAACTTTTGTTTTGTATTATTTCATTGTCGTAGTATATATTACAGTAAAGTAAGATATTGCTGTAGTTATAAGCTAAAAAAAATATTTTAATCTTCATAATACAAACGTTAAGTTTAGATTATCACAAACAGTTGAAACAGTGTTATGTAAAATTGTGTTTTTAAATACTCATTAAGTACAATTAATACATTCTCTATGGCCGGTATTCATAGTTGGTTCTTATTTTAAAATCGTCTTAAGTAATATCTTATGTCGCTAATGCAGCCATCTGATTGATTCATGACTTCTTCATTTTAAAACTACTTCATTTTAAGACTGTCTTAAATATAAAATTCGACTATGAATATCGGCCTATGAGAAAAAAAGATAAAATAAATTTTTTTTTTAGACAATTAATTTACTGCACTGAAAATTCCATTTGTTGGAGCCAACTAATCTGTTGGTTGAATTTGGCAAATCTTCGATTAATGCAATAAAATAATTTAGTTAAACCAAAATATTTAATTATTGTAACCATTTACTTGTGTTATCAGAAACGAGCGAAATACTACAATAACTAAATTTTTTTATTCAATTAAAAATTAATTTATTGCATCAACCAAGAATTTATTTTCCCATAATAAAAGAAGTGTTGTTTTAATATGGACAAAATATTAGTTATTACAACAAAATGGCATTCTCAGTGTATCACAAAAGTGTTTATATTACCGTAGAAAATCCCTCTAGAGATGTTACATAAATATGTCCAATTGTTAGAGTGTAAGCTTTCAGAGAATTTTGCATCACAAACAAAAGCAATTTTTGCATTGTTAATGGAGCTAAATACCACATTGTGTTATACCTAAAAACAGAAATATTAGATTTTGCATTATTTATAAGTTATTTTTGCTTATAATTTTGTATTCAAATTATAAAAAGCTTCAATTCTTTATATACTCATTAAAAGTGTAATGAACATTACAATTATACAAAGATTCAAAAATGAAATAATTTTAAATAAAATGTTGATAGATAAGAATAAATCAAATAAGAGAAAAAAATTTTATCTTAGATCAAAGTAGACGTAGTGCTCGATGTTCATATGCAGATGTGCTGCAAATATTCTATAAAATTTTGCTAATATTCTATAAAATATTTCAATTCTATAAATTACATGCCAATTCCGTTTATTGGATACGAAACGCAATTATTAACTGAATGTAATAAATAGCCTTACAAATTACATTAATCGTTAATTTAAAAATAATGCTAATAAGTACCTATCTTAAAATACTATAAAGGACTCATTGCGAAAAATTTTACCTCAGTGGGGATTCGAAATTAAATAGATCGTTTATTAGACAAGCGTTTTACGAATTCGATTACTGCATGTGGACATATAACAATAAAATAAAAATATATTGTATAATTGTTTATACATGACTCTTTTTCAAGGAGTCATTTATAAATAATTATAAGTGAAACTTAAATAAAAAAAAGAATTCTATTTTCCATCAAAGCGGATGGCGATACTTATAGAATAAAAAATGTATTTACAAAGAGAGACACCAACGGTACATGAAGGTTTCTGCCTCATGGAGTTGGAACCTCTCAAATCAGTGAATTAATTTAGAGTATGATGAAATCTATCGCCCGACACTAAAGTCTGTTTTATTAATAGAGAAAATGAGAAATATCATGTTTGAAGATTTACAAATCCAACCATCTTAATTGTTATTATTTACGATTTGTCAACGATTAATTCGTTTAAGTCTATCTGATGCATGCGCGCGCGCATACATAACCACACGCAGCATCTACGAATATTCATCGTTATATATACATAAGTAAGCATACAAATACTCTTTTGGGCAAACATACGAACAGATCATGTAAAAGAGACTTTTAAATGCTCCTAATTTCAGCAACTAACCATAGAAGTATTTTGTCCAATGAGATTTTTAATCAGAGATACAAAAACTACAACAATTACAAAAATCGAATTGACTATAAACACTTTCTTCATATAAATCGTGGGGTATCCTTTGCATAAGAACATATATCAAGCATCAAAACTTGCTTTTTCATCAAAAATAGGATTCTTTCTCTCATTACATTAAAATAATTTGTGATCAAATATTTATGTAAACATTATCTTAAAATAACAATGACCCTTCAAATATTATTAATTTAATATAAATGAACATTATTTATTACATTCAATGCACTTAAGTATCCCTGGGGGTTAGGTCGATTTTTATATATTTCCATATCAATATATAATGAATACATTATAACAATTACCAAGTAGAAATATATTTGTTTTTTTCTTTATATAATAATTTAATTTTTAACTTTAAGATTATTTTTGTAACATGTAATAGAATGAAAATTTATGAAAAATATCGTTAATTAAAAAAAAATATTATATAGAATGGACACTGAATTTGTCGAAAAAATTAATCTGTTTCGTCCATTTATAATTGGATTTGAACTTTATACGGTACTTACGCGGCATTAAATATTTCTGCGTAATGATCAATAACTGATTGTCCAACAAAATTAGTTACAAACATGACTATAAAATGACATCCTACTATACCGATGCACAATGTTATTTCCGAAAACTCATTTAACAATATTAATGCATTAAGTAACTATAAAATATATATTATGTTATTATTTATAAGTTTCCATTTATATACAAGGTACAAATTCATATCTATAAAAATTGAACTAATTGTAAAACGTAAAAAATGTATTACATACAAAAGCATTACTTACTCGAAAAAGATTGCAACTTAAAGACATTACGCTGATTATCACTAGAGTGAAATACCATTTGTTCATAATATTCAAAAAGAATGTAGAAAACCTTCAATAATAAAGAAAAATCTAATTCATACTTTTGAGTCTAAATATATGAGGGAATTAAATAATATGTTTTTTAAAAATAAAATCAACGTTCATGTGTAGATATCATGTATAGGTAATAGATCATAAACGTTAAAAGAGTAAATTAAATAAAAACTAACTGAGCAGATTTTCTATGAATATGAACAGCACGAATAATTTTCTGATACATCACATGTGTTTTTCGATAAGCAGGAATTTGAAGTGTATGTTTAGTCACTGTATTTTCAATAATGTTACTGCAAACAATTTGCACATAATCAACAATTCAAGATACATTATTTTTTGCGCACAATTAAGAAATATGCTTACCTAGCGATTTTAAAAGTTGCGCAACAATGCCTGAAAAATGCCAATGATAATGTTCCGGTTGCAAGTACTGTGAACATTTCAATCATTATTAATACGATTTCCTGTATTAAATAAATATAAAAATACTGTTCCTTGTCAATAAAAAGTTCGAAGTCCATCTTTATTTGACGTGGTCGAGATTTATTCATCGGTATGACAACGTCAAGGACAACTGGTGTTAATTCAATAATTACAATCAAAAACATAGCAAATGCGACTATAACTAGAAACGTTAAAATTAATAAATTAACATATTTTGTTTAATTATCATAACTACACAATGTTAAACATAGGGATATATATAGAAAATTATACTTTATAATTTATTTTATAATTTACTTACAACTTAGAATTAATGATACAAGACGATTTTCAATGGCGTATTTCTCTAATATTCTAATTTCACTTTCATCTTCAATTGAATTCCAATCCAATTTTATTTGTTTTAACAAATATTTCATCTATTATTTAAATAATATTATTTCTTCCAAACTTCTTTCTACTTGCAGGAATTAAAATTCTTGGCGATAAAAAGCCCTCACCATATAAAATTGCAAAGAATACTTACTTCTTTAGAATTAAAATAACAAGAGTTATACGTTATAATACCAAACATGGTCATGAAAATATATGAAAGTTCTCTAAAAATAAATTCCAAGTTGCATGTTGATGTTAAGAAAGTAGTAAACTGTAACACATAAATATAGTACGTCATACCAAACTTATATAATAAAGAATCACACTCAAAGAAGAGTTACGTCTAAGAAAAAAAAGATCGAAAAATACCTGGAATAAAAGAATGAAATAATATGCGCCTAGGAAAAATACTGTTTGCACTTGCATAATAATCGGCGTTTGATAAGGCCACAAACCAATCGCTGTCAACATAATCCGATAAACACTGTAATAACGTTCGCCAGAAAAGACCATCTTACTTATAGTTAGTAGACGGAATACGTCTACGCGAAACGGAATATCA
>NW_017296393.1:0-247 GCF_001594075.2 Trachymyrmex cornetzi | reverse complement strand
TGTAGTTGTTTGTAGTGATTTTGCTTTCGTTTGTAGTTGCACCGTTTAGAAGTTACAACATATTTGCAATAAACAAATTACGTAACTTCGCCAATTTTTAAGATATCTCAAATCCGATCACGGCATCTTACTTAGAATCGTTTGTAGTTGTTTGTAGTGATTTTGCTTTCGTTTGTAGTTGAATCGTTTAAAAGTTACAACATATTTGCAATAAACAAATTACGTAACTTCGCCAATTTTTGAGATA
>NW_017296392.1:0-284 GCF_001594075.2 Trachymyrmex cornetzi | reverse complement strand
GATTTCGGCGGTCTCGAGACGCGACACGTGTTCGCGGGAACGCGAGCGCGGAGCGGGGCGCGCTGGGTGAAGCCTTGACTTCAATGTGATGTTTAGACGTGTGTCTCTGTTATTATTATGGGCAGCTGTTACCAGTGCTCTGAATTGAGTACGATATTCGAGAATTATATATATGTTTCTACGAAAGTACTTGAATTTAAAGGTAATTAGTCTTTCAGGTCCTTTCTCATAAAAATAAAATAGAGAGTTTAGAGGAAGCGTCAGTTAGGCTTCATCTCGCTGTC
>NW_017296391.1:37674-38903 GCF_001594075.2 Trachymyrmex cornetzi | reverse complement strand
GCACTTAAGTTCGAGAGCAATGATAGCGGTTTGGTTGGTCGGAGACCCGAGGATCCGCATCCATCCCTCTCTTTTTTTCTACAAGCATCTTTGTTAACTTCCTATCTCTTCGGGACCATCTTGATTCAGATCCTACGGGCCGAATATGGCCTAGTCCGCAGGGAATTGCTTGCCATTCTAGTTTGCGGAATCGGTTTAATATGGGAAATTCGTAATCGATTAGGATGTACAATTCGACTATTTTTCTTTATTTTAATCTTTACGTTGTTTCTATTTAAGATTTCTAAAATTTCGTGAGGCCCTGTATATTGATCTCCAAATTTGCCGGGTTTAGGCCCTTTCGATAGAAATACCAGATCCCCAGGTTTAAAGGTTTGAGGGTTAATTTTTCTATCATAGTGCCTCTTTGATTTATGTTTGGCCTCTTCAACATTATCACGAGCGTTTGTTTGTATAGAATGGAGTTGCGTGACAAGGTTTATTAGATAATCATTGTAACTGGCTAATTTATCGTCAGGCGCCAAAAGTTCGCCTGAAGGAATTCTGGCTATTTTCCCGAAAACCAACTCATATGGAGTATGTTTTGTTGCTTCATGTACACTAGTATTGTAATTAAACATCGCGAGGCAGATCCATCTATCCCATTGCTTTTGTGCATTAGCATATTGTTTTAAATATTCTCCTAGTGCATGATGTGATCTTTCTAATGATCCATTTGATTGAGGATGAAAGGCGGTCGTGCGAAATTTCCGAATTCTGAATATTTTTGCAATTTTCTTCATTAGATCGCTAATAAAATTTCTTCCTTGATCTGTCAATATAGCTTTAGGTGATCCTAGTACACAAATGAATCTGTCTACGAAAGCCTCCGCTATTGTCTCGGAAGTTTGATCTGGTAGAGGTACTCCCATGCAAAATTTTGTTAGTTGATCTTGCATTGTCAAAATATATTCGTTACCTCGTTCGGTTTTAGGTAAGGGTCCTACGATATCCATGGCAACCTTGTCAAACGAGGATCCTGGCGTGTCGGTGATTACCATAGGCTGTTTAGTTTTTACTCGTACTAGTTTTTTCAGCTGGCATTGTAAGCATTGTTGGATATATTTTTGAACATCGGATTTTAGATTTTCCCAGTAATAGTTATGTTTTATTCTATGGTAGGTTTTTGTAACACCTCGATGTCCTCCGGTAGGTGGACAATGTATTTCACCGATTATTATAGAGCGGAG
>NW_017296391.1:31142-35320 GCF_001594075.2 Trachymyrmex cornetzi | reverse complement strand
TCTCATAGAGCTCTAAGATTTTTTTCAGAATTTTTTATCAACTTTTTAGTACTGCATTTTCTTATTTTTACCAACATGAAAAAATACGGTATTAAAAAATTCCTAAAAAATTCTTAGAGCTCTATGAGAAGAAAATAAACAATTTTTGTCTCTCGCTGTTTTTCTATAAAGTTGATAATTTTTTGAGAAAAAAATTATTGAAGACTAATATTCAATATTAGTAATTAATAATAATTAATGTTTTTTATTATTTTTAGCAATTAATATCTTGTTAACTATTGCGAAAATTGCAAAATGGTAGGGGACTTTTCAACTCAATTTAGTCCGCTCTACCTGCCCACGAACGTTGCCAGATGAATTACGGGACGCTCTGTGTGTGTACACACGCACGCACGCACGCTCGCATGGATTAATCTTTCCTATTGGTGACGTCACCCGCTCTACCAATAGGAGAGCACAAAACGCCATTAATCCAACCCAGGTTGGTGCAAACCTGACCGGGCCGAAAACGCTATTACTGTCGAAATATATGTATATAGTTTTTGTATTAATTTAAAGCATGCGCAGAGAGAACGAATGTTCCATGTATCTGTCTTACACGCATCTTCATACGTATCTTTCTCTCACACGCATCTTGGACACAATTCTGAATTACAATGCTCCTCCGCTCTACCTGCCCACGAGCGTTGTCGAATGAATTATGGGACACCCTGTATATATACATATGTGTGTATATAAACGCTAGTATTATTTTCTATAAAATCTTAAACATTGGAAAATTAGTTTAGAAAAAGATCAATGATTATACAATGGGTGATGCTCATAGTACCTAAAGATGAACGTAGGTTGGATCTGCATTTAGACAATGCTATCAGTGCAAGCAGAACTAAAGGAATCAAACCAAACCATAAGGAACCAAAAGTAAGAACCAATCGTATTGGAGAATCTTGCAATAATTGCAAAGCTGCTTTCTCAACCGTACTTTAAGTGTCAATGGTTACCACTGAGAACCCATGATCATTACTATTACCCAAAGTTACTATTCGTCAACATGCAGTTATGATTGAGTGTCAATAGTTACTATCTTACCATTGACTCCTAATCATATTTTTTAAGGGATTTCTAAACATTTGAATGCGCGATGTCAATACCAATTAAAGCGAATATTCCGCAATACATTAACTTGTGATTTTTTATTCTTTATTAATATTAAACGTTCTCATGTTAATTTTATTATTGCAATAATAATTAAGAATAGCATATTAAATTTTTGCATGTTTCAAATGACATGTTTAATATTTCTCATGTTATTAATTTAAAAAATGAAATATGTATTTAAATCTTAAATTTGTATTTGTTTTATTATTAACATATTGAACATCGACCAATTTTTATAGGTTAGGTGTACCGCAAGAGCCGAGAGAGAAGCTTATATTTTAAGAATAAAGTAAACCGTCACTGCACACGTTTATTGTATAAGATATCTGAGGGAATGGTGAGAGCATAACACTGCAAACGGCTGAGAGAACAATATTTGCCGGAAATCACGAAAATCCGTGGCACATGGTGTGTGTCGTCGGCTACCGACGAGAGTAGTTGATGTCACACGGTGTGTGTTGCTGGTGCTCACATGTTAATAAATGCATATGAGAAATCCAAGGAATGGAAGAATTACTATTTCGTTACTTCTTCCATTACTTTTTATAATAACAATTTTATAACGTTGCAATTTTTCATAACTGTTATGATACTTAACTAATCGCTAAAAGTGCGCTAAAATTGGGAAAGTCATTTTGAAAAATAACTTAATTACAATAATGTAGGAAGTTAAGCAAATGAGAGTTCGGTGCGGTACTTGATGCACAATCATTGGTTATATGTATATATTTGACTTGCTGTACACTCGAACGACTCTGACGTCGATACAAATCACAGCTGCAATTTTTATCTCGTATAAAATTTTGTAAAATTGACATGGAAACTTGCTTAATTTTGTAATAAAATTGTTATTTCACGTTCTTGTTCTTCAGGCATCTGTTTTCCATTGCAATCATCACCGGTTTTTGACCATGGTGAAATATTTGGAGATATGCAACTGAGTAGGGACTTGTCTGATACGGTGGAAACTTTATTTTTTTCTTCGTTGATCTCGCTGAGGATGACCTGGGATGACCCCGAAACGTTCGAGTGTGCAGCAAGTCAAATATAATTTATATATACATATAACCAATGATTGTACATTAATTACCGCACCGAACTCTCATTTCCCTAACTTCCTACATTATTTTAATTTCGAGAGTCCATAACTAGTAATTCTTATTAACTTACTTACCTCATTACGCGTTTATTTATTAAAAAAAAGTTATTTATGACGAGTAACGAGTAATTTTATCTCGTTACAAATAACGACTAAAAAATGACGAGTTACAAATGACGAGTTAATTTTCATAAGGAGTGACTTTTCCAACTTGTTATGAGCAATGATTAAGTAACTTTCCGACCTGATTTTACTATTACAGTCATAAGAAAATTCATCACCAAAATCGTTATTATAACAGAGTAGCAATAAGGAAAGTAACGGTGTTACACGTAACTTGTTGCTTCTATTTTCTGGGAAAATTTATTTTTTTCAAATTTCTTTATTTTATTTTTCATTAATTCCGCTTTTCTTCGTCCATCTTATATATTTGTAATACAATTAAGAGAAATATATTTCCTTGCATGTAATATTTAAATATATCAATTTTTAATTTTATTTCTATATTTTGTACTTTCTTATGATTGCAGGTACCAATACCAAAGAGTACAAAATAGCATGCCAGATCAAGGCAGAATATTAAGTCGCATCTTTCTATTTTGCGTTTTCCTGACCAATTCGACATGGATTATTGTCGGTATGTGCACTTAAAAAAATTGTTTTATTGAATAAAAAATATATTTGCTTACCTTTATGCGTGTGAAATCTTTATAACAATAGAGTTGTTTCATGGGTAAATATTTACACAAGGTCAATCCGTTCAAAAGTCAATGACCTTGACATATGTTATCAAGGTCATTATCCCGAGTAATATTCAAAAGGTCTTAGCTGTCATTCGTTGTGTATTAATAAATTATTAACAAAAAATGTATTGAACACATCATCGTTTTCCGACATATATGCGTACTTCTACGAAGCAGGAGTCCGAAATTTTGAAGTGTAAATGTACTCACGCGTCAATCCTAACGCACACAAATATCCCAGTAAACAAGAAACATTTTGGAACATTTCAATAACATTGTAGCAATGTTACAATGTTGCTACAATGTTGTTGAAATGTTCCAAAATGTTTCTTGCTTATTGGGACATATAGAGGAAAGCCCCCTATTATGAGATAGGCGCTTAATACGAGATAGAGGCATTCCCGCTAAACTAATAAATGCTATCTATTGGTTTCACTATGAATTTATTATTTTTGGATTAAAAACTATTTAGTGGAAAATTCATTATTATATCATGCCTGTAGTCATTGCAAAAAGGATTTTAGAATTTGGATATCTTCAAGTTTCTATGAGATGAGCTTTTAAATCTTGTTTATTATTTAATAAGTAAATATTTGACAATAAATTCTTCATATAGTGATAGAATAAGATCGTATTAATAGAAAAATACGTGATATGTTGAATTGCTTAATTACAGAAGTTAGATTTGATGATCGTAAAACCGTAAGGCGTGGAAATCGTAATATGAGATACCCAGGGTATTTCTAATATGAAGTAACCTATGGTTCTATGTCATAGTGAAAATTTGCTAAAGTATAAGTGTTATTGTACAATAATAAAAAGGACAATCGGAATAACCATCGAGTGCCTATTTCTGCGATGCTTGATTCCAATTACCTGAAGACGAGTCAGCTAGGTACAATGCGTCGCATACTCATTTTGTATGTGCACTGGCTGTGTTTATTTGTATTTTAGAAACATTAAATAAAGTTTTTTAATTGCAATACTGATGTACTTTGCGTTTTATTATCGATTTCTCGGGACATCTCGTATTAGGAGCACAATTTTTTGACTTTACGATTTGCTCACTTTTTACATTTCTTTAATTTATAAAAAAAACAAAATTTGAATTAGATTTTACATAACATTATCTTCAAACTTACTAAATTCCCTTCAAAATGACCTATTATTTTTTAAAA
>NW_017296391.1:29137-30545 GCF_001594075.2 Trachymyrmex cornetzi | reverse complement strand
CAAAAATTGTTGGATATGAAGGGGCTGATTGAACTATGACCTTGACCTTCATTTTCAAGGTCATTTGAAGGTCAAGGTCATTTTTTTTAATGGGAAGCCCCATTTTAAAAAATGACCTTGATCTTCAAATGACCTTGAAAATGAAGGACAAGGTCATTGTCAAGGTCATAGTTCAATCAGCCCCTTCATTTCCTACAATTTTTGTTTCAAACATTTTTTTATTTAATCGCGATGTTTCGAGTTATTTGGCTGTCTAAGTTAAAATGGGTCACCCTGTATATGCACGTACGCATATGATGTGCAAAATCCAAGCAGCAACCTCTTGGTGCGCATCGGTTAATGCTAATGTTGGAGGAAGTTAAACAAAAATAGGTAATTTTGATACGCCGTATTTCCTCAACAAAAAATCATATAAAGTTTTATTTTTTTTTTAATTTGTAAGGAAAAATTCATATTTTATGATGATTATTACAACATTTGCGAAAAAAATTCATTGCATCCCATAGAGTGCAAATTATAAAATTTTGTGGAGACGTAACACATCCTTATTTTAGAAAAAATAATGTGCAGAAGTAAGAATAAATTTTAAATTTACCGAAAGCTTCTTAAAGTACAAACTTTACCGTTAAAAGTAAAAAAACTTTTAAATACGATCATTTTTTACGAAGTTATGCTTACTTGAAGTTATGCAAAATTTTGGTATTTTATATTTCGATAATCTTGTTGACAAGTGTACAGTCGCGGACACTGAGGTTGCAACACTTTTTTTTTCGATGGTTTGCAGAACACGCAACAATTTTCAGAGCGCGATCTACTATCTATTGATAGGTGTAACGATCGGTTATAATAATATAGAATCGAAGTATACAATGTGACAGAAATGTATCTTGCGTGACGCGACAAACTCTTAAGATATTAATTGGATACTGTAGGATTAGAGTAAATATAAAAGTTAAATAAACAATACATTTATACATTTATTACATAAATGTAATAAATGTATAAATATATGTATAATAGATATACGTGAATATAATAGATATCGAATTTAACGTTTATTTATTATGGATTATCTGTGGCATATATATCAAAATGATATGTTAACTCTCGCATTTTCTCCTACATCCTGTCTCAACGATCACCCTATTAGGTAATCTCGAAACGAGGAAATCGTGGAGTCCTCCCGGACGTAACAATAATAATAAATTAAATAATAATACAAATTATTATGTAATAGTAATATAATTACATAATGCATATTATATATTAATATGTAATTATATGATAATTTTAATATATGTAACCTCCTATTAATTTTCAACGCATTGGAAATGTAAATTTTTAAACAAAATTGTTTATTTGACTTTTATATTTACCCTAATCCTACGGTATCCAATTAATATCTTAA
>NW_017296391.1:20362-29040 GCF_001594075.2 Trachymyrmex cornetzi | reverse complement strand
ATGGTAGATCGCGCTCTGAAAATTGTTGCGTGTTCTGCAAACCATCGAAAAAAAGTGTTGCAACCTCAGTGTCCGCGATTGTACATATAGAAATATGTAAAAAAAGACGTGTATATTACAGTAATATATTATTGCAGTAATATATTATTGATATATTTTTGATATAGAAATGATATGTTCAAAGTTGCTGAGATAGAGCCATACCACTACATTATATTTATCGTTACACATTATATGTAACATTTCTGATACTCGTATAATATTAAATATATCTAATTGTAAGTTACATGTGTAGTTTTCTGTAGGTACATACAAATAATTTATCGAAAATAAATAATTTTGGACATATTGCATTTGCCTTACAGCCTCCTTAATTAAACAACCACTTTTCTTCCGATTTTGTAGGAAATCCCATTTGCTACAGAACGAAACGGGAAGTGGAGATAGCATCGACCAACTGGACCGCCTTAGCCGACGAATGGATCGCAGCGAAAGCCAGAGCTGCCGAGAAGATGGACGTCGCTTTACTGCCATTCAATGAGAGATTCCGAGAACTACCGCCTACAGCGGAAACCTTTATCGTTAATGGCACGAGCCCGGAACAGTTGGAACGAGTAAGGGAATTTCTTCCATTCAGGCACAGCCGTTAATGCACAGCCATTCCATGCACGCATATATAATAATCTTGCGAAAATACAGTTTGTCCGAAAGTGTCATCTGCATTCCTACGATTGCATTTCATCGATCTGGCTTTTTTCTCGACTTTTTTTCTCCTTTTTTTGTCTTTCTGTTTCTCGTCTGACATCCGACGGGAGACACGACAATGTCGTCGCGACTCTTACTTCAGTGCCAAAATACTTTCACTAAAGCGATCTCCGACAAATACCGTAGCGGAGGCAAGTATGTATCTTCTATTCTTCCTATTCGTATCACGCATACAGTGCATAAAACAGTGTCAATGACTTTCACTCGTGAAAGTTGCGCGCGATCATTGATACCATTCGTCATTGCTTCCGTAAAAGAAAATGGCTAAGTTTAGAAAAAGCAGCTTTGCAATTGTTGTAAGATTCTTTAATATGATAGTTCTTACCCTTAGTTCCTCATGGATCTATAAATGTATAAATCAATCATATTAAAGAATCTTACAACAGTTGCGATGCTGCTTTTTCGCAGCCAATGCCGGCAAGTATTTATATGCGAACTTCCTTTGATCTTGAAAGAGGTGCATTCTCGATTATCTCAAGATTGCGATCGCGTCATGCGATTGACGCGACGACGCGACGCCTAAGAAGCCACATGGGGAAACTTGTTCTAATTCGATCTATTTTACGTTGTGAAACGATATAACATCGTGGATGCACGCTGATTAATTTTCAACTCGTGTCCATACATTTGATTACAGTTAAATTATTCACGGATGTTATGGGATATCGAAACGGTTCAACCAAACGGACACCTATCTGGATTTGTGGACAAAGCTCTTAAGCTGCTAGATTTAAGACAAGTGATGATGGAGGTCGAAACCTCTGTTATGTCCAAGGTCTCTTGTACTGCTTGTAAAGTCGGCGCTGGTTTGCTGCAGCACTACATAAAGAACGGCAAGAATGACGAGGAGATCATGGCTAGCATTTATCAGTTCTGCGTATCGCTCAACATACAGAGTCCCCGAGTTTGTCACGGAGTAACCATGCTCTTTGGGGTAAAGCCTGAATATACAAGTATAGGGTGAGGCATTGTAACTAACTTATACATCTCGAAAAACTTAAATTGTAAAAAAATGACAATAAAAGGCAAATGAGAGTAAGGCGCGGTAATTGGTGCGCAATAATCAATTATAAAACAATATGTGGTAATATCTTACATAGACGTATTTGAAAAAAAAACCTATGTTAGCAATCGAACGTTTCGGCCAACATTTAGGGCCATCCTCAGCGCAATATATAAGTTCAGAACAAAACAGCGTAGAGATTTCCTTGTAAACTCACATCAGCTACAGATCGAGTAACAGCTCTGATGTAAGTTTATATCCATTCAATTTGGTACCATGTCAAAGATGAAATGTAAAATTACATATCCTGTAAGTAAGAATGCAAGAAAAACACCAAATATAACAATAATTGATCGTATTAAATTACTAAATGTAAAATTAAATTATGAAGATGTTGTTATGAAAGTCAGAATCGTTATCAACATAGGTTTTTTTTCAAATACATCTAATATGTAAGATATTACCACATATCGTTTTATAATTGATTATTGCGCACCAATTACCGTGCCTTATTCTCATTTGCCTTTTATTGTCATTTTTTGAAATTTGAGAGTTATTAATAAGTTTTTCATCTTAAATTGTAAGTTGTATGAAAAATTATTATATAAAAAAGTTGCATAAATTCGAAGAAATCATTACATAGTGTATAAACTATACTGATTCTAACTCACGGATACAGCAACTAGCAGGTGGCGCTCGTGTCATAATGAGTGTAGAGACCCTTTACTAGAGATTGGCCATCTGTCCAATAAATGGCGGCGATAAATCGATAAATCGATTCCATTGATTGTTGTCGATTTCATTTGTGCCATTTGTGGTCGTTATGTCGTTATACTTGTCATGTCAAACAATACGTGTCAGTTGGAGAAATAGCTTGTAAGTACATACTGACTGAATTTAAGTATTAAAATAGAACGGATTGTTATTTATATAGGGGGTACTTTCCAATTGCTTAACACATCTTGACACAAACGTACTTTCCTTATATATTTGTATCATTCTTGATTATAATTAATTGATTCTCTATATTAATAATATTATTATTAATATATAATTTTATATTATTTCATTTATGATTCTTCAGGAGATACATCATTACTTCACTCATTCATACACACGCGCGCGCGCGCGCGCGCGCGCACACACACACACACACACACACCCATACACACAGTTTTTGTACATCATTAATTCATTAATACCACTATAAATTCGGAATGCAAGCGTATTTCAATTCAAGGGAGTTTATTAAAAAAAGGGATTTCTGTTAAAAAATTGTAAGTAAAAGGAATAGTGTTTTTTTATATTATGATCTCTTGGATACGATAAAGATATTAAAAAAAGTTCGTAGCGTTTGAGCAACACTTTGAAAATTAAGCAAGAATATTGAAATTTATGTTAATACATCACATTTGCGCTTAATTTTCAAGATGTTCTCTATCCGCCTAGAATTTTTTGATAACATTATATTCAAAAAGTCAAAATCTATAAAAAAAAACACTATTCCTTTCGCTTATACTTTTTTAGGCAGAAATCAACTCCTTTTCGCGCTCAGCTGAACAGCGTTCCTTATTGGCGCCGCCATTAGTTGGGCAGAAGTCATATGCACCAATCAGCAGAAGTCCTAAATGGCCAGTCTCTAGTAAAGAATCTCTAAATGAGTGTTAAAATATAAAAAGAGTAGCGCCAATGTGTCTAATGCTGATTGGCTTCTCCATTTATAGAACAACTGTTAGTTAGAAGAAGACAATGTTAGAAAAAGAAGAGGTTAAGACTTTTTTTATTAGGACTAGAAGAGGAATTGCGTCATAAATATTTGCTGGAAATTGCGACTTCCGGCTAACTGGCGCCACTCTCTTTATACCCATTCTAATGAGTCATAGACATTGAAGTTCATTCGAGGATTAAGGGGAGGAGGCAAGTGCGTTGCTCGAAGTCTTCATGAAGGGAGTTTTGTTCTTTCTCTCTCTATCTATTGCGTTCTATCTGCATTCTGTTACGGTCTTATACTTTTATTCGCGTTCTCTCTCCCACCCATTGCGGTCCTATATACTTACCATCTTATTCTCTCTCCGCTCCCTCCCCCTCCCTCTCCCCTGCCTTCATCCCTTTCCCCTCTCTTCCTCCCCCTTCCTCCCTCCTTTGTTGTATTTTCTCTTATGTTCTCTTTTTTTTCACGCGATTTTATTAAATAAATATGATATTTATTTTTACGTTTTTTTTAACGATACAACTTAAAATCGTTGTCTTTGCGTTGTTTTTTCTTTGGGTATGATAAGAAGTTAGCACCCCAACTACAGTACTCAGGAGTTCTGATTAAAGTTCCCGTTTCTTTTTGACGAGACAAAGAGCTCTATATAATTTATAACAAAAGTTCCGCGGTGCTAACTTCTTATCGAAAATCGAGCTCCAATAGTTCTGAGCGGCCCAATAGCTTCATTTTGTGAATACCTAGAGTTCCTGATACATAAAAAAATTTTTTGGAAAATAAAAAAAAATTACAAATTTTTGAAAAATTAATTTTTAGATACAATAGTTCTGAATAGAGTTCCTGCTTCCTTTCAACGATACGAAGAGTTCTCTGTACTTTTTAACTCGAGATTCCCTTAACAACAATTTTTTAACAATTTTTTAAAAATGGGGTGCTAACTTTTTATCGAAATTCGAGCTCGAATAGTTCTGAGCAACTTAATAGCTTTATTTTGTGAATACCTAGAGTTCCTAATACATAAAAAACAATTTTGACATACAATAAAATTTATTTTTTAAAAATTTAAAAATTTTGAAAAAATTTTTATATACAATAGTTCTGTCACATGTTAATTGTTATTCTGTCTATTTCGAAGAGTTCTAAGCGATTAAAATCAACACAGACCCAAAAATAAAAGAGATATATACTTAACACAAAATTTGAAAAATTGGTTGCAAAAGCACTTATCTCTTTATGTAACCATCCAATCGCATTTTCACGTAATACTTTTCGTTAGGGCTCATCGAGAACTGCCCAGAATGTCAGTCAGAACTACTCAGTACTCTCAAAAAATTTGCGACGTCGGACTTAGAAAATTTTCAATGATAGAGTTCAAATGTTCCCATATCTCGAAAACCGTTGGCTCAATCGCTTTTTCACCTCATATTTTTTAGCGCCATTATAATGTTTAAAATGAGGATTTTTTCAATATGGTGCGATTTTGACAACGAGAAAATTTGTTGCTTATAAATCGCATTACTTTCTTACGAGTTATTAAGAACTACATTATACTGTAATGCTACTCTGTTATACTCGTGAAAAGTATGAGGTGAAAAAGCGATTGGGCCAATGGTTTTCGAGATATGGGAACATTTGAACTCTATCATTGAAAATTTTCTAAGTCCGACGTCGAAAATTTTTTGAGAGTACTGAGTAGTTCTGACTGGCATTCTGGGCAGTTCTCGATGAGCCCTAACGAAAAGTATTAGGTGAAAATGCGATTGGATGGTTACATAAAGAGATATGTGCTTTTGCAACCAATTTTTCAAATTTTGTTTTAAGTACATATCTCTTTTATTTTTGGGTCTGTATTGATTTTAATCGCCTAGAACTCTTCGAAATAGACAGAATGACTATTAACATGTGACAGAACTATTGTATATAAAAATTTTTTCAAAATTTTTAAATTTAAAAAAAATAAATTTTGTTGTATGTCAAAATTGTTTTTTATGTATTAGGAACTCTAGGTATATACAAAATAAAGCTATTAAGCTGCTCAGAACTATTCGAGCTCGAATTTCGATAAAAAGTTAGCACTTCATTTAAAAAAAAATTGTTTAAAAATTGTTATTAAGGGAATCTCGAGTTAAAAAGTACAGAGAACTCTTCGTATCGTTGAAAGGAAGCAGGAACTCTATTCAGAACTATTGTATCTAAAAATTGATTTTTTAAAAATTTGTAATTTTTATTTTCCAAAAAATTTTTTTATGTATCAGAAACTCTAGGTATTCACAAAATGAAGCTATTGGGCCGCTCAGAACTATTGGATCTCGATTTTCGATAAGAAGTTAGCACCCCATTTTTAAAATTTATTTAAAAATAGTTATTAAGCAGAACTCTTGTTATAAATTATATAGAGGTCTTTGTCTCGTCAAAAAGAAACGGGAACTCTAATCAGAACTCCTGAGTACTATAGTTGGGGTGCTAACTTCACATACCCTTTTTCTTTAAACATTTATATCCTTCGCGACATTGATTTCTTTCTTAATTGGTTGAACTTCCTCGCCAACGATGTTTTCAACAATCTGTTTTAGAGGTTCGACGATGGTCTTAAAGTGCGTTTCCAATGCTATATCTTCTTCTATTTAACCAGTTTTCAAAGCGCGATATTTTTTACGAATCGAATCACTCGTTTGTGTGATCTATTCCGCTACCCTCTCACGATCCTTCAGCTATCCATGTTATAATCAAGGGGGAATGTTGCATAGTTTATAGTTGACGTATCGACAACGACTAACCACGTTACGATATCACAAAGTCGTAGACTATATTTAATTGTTTTTGAAAATT
The DNA here is from genome assembly GCF_001594075.2 of Trachymyrmex cornetzi. Lineage (NCBI taxonomy): Eukaryota > Metazoa > Arthropoda > Insecta > Hymenoptera > Formicidae > Trachymyrmex > Trachymyrmex cornetzi. Next base: position 22,732 of record NW_017296391.1, on the reverse strand, counting down.
TAGAGTAGAAGATACTGAATTTAAGATATTTACCTTCACAAAAATACATAGCGGATATTGAAAACTGATGCTAAGCAATATCACGTTGTACATTACCATGCTAATAACTTGGAGAAAACGGTATCTATTGTCTGCAAAGTGTTCTTTAAAACGCAAAATATAATTCAATTAATTACCATTGAGATATCTCAGCAAGTAGGCTAGAAAACTGATTTTCCTCGCTATCCCGCTTTGTTCCCAGTTTCTCCTGTGTTTTGTTTTTTTATACCAATTGACCTCATTATTTTGTGCATAAAAATAATAATAATTATCAAAAAATTAATAATTTACGAGATATTTAATATTTTATGTCAATGAATCATGTGTCAGTAAAATAACTAAAAGCTATTCATTTTTCGATATCTATACTTTAATACTTTTATATCTTAGAATAATTGGAGGAATTATATTACGTAAAAAAACTATCGATTGAGCGTATGTAGAACTTGATCGGTTCAGCCGTTATTGAGATCCAATAATCTCTATCCCCCGCAATTTGTGGTCTCGCATAAAAGAGCATGGTAGTGTCGCTGTGCTTGGCTTAGTGTCGATGAGACACTATCGTGTTTTCTGATTATGGGTACGGTCAACGCGATGCTGCAAACGCTTTGAAGCGTTTTTTAATTGGTCAGTTTGTAAAATTCTTTCTTCTATTAGTCCATCAAATGCTTCAAAGCATTTGTAGCGAGACTTTGACCACAGCTTTCATTTAAAAAACCTAGGTTAATCTCGAAATTTTTTAAACGTTTTTACTTATAAAAAAATTTATATGTAATGACCGTCTCAAAGCAACTTTTGTACATAACAATTTTTTGTACAACTTATAATTTACAAGTTCTTCGAGATGTGCAAATTATAGTGACCCGCCTTGTATTTACTTCTATACTATTATATGTTACAGTGTATACGGGGTGTTTAGAAAATAATGATAAATCTTTCGCATAGGAGCACAATGGATTAAACTGAGAAGAAAAGTCTTCTACTATTTTGCAATTTTTGCAATAGTTAATAAGATATTAATTACTAAAAATTACCGAAAATTGGTCTTCAATAATTTTTTACTCAAATACTATCAACTTTACAGAAAAACTTCAAAAGACAAAAATTGTTTATTTTCTTCTCATAGAGCTCTAAGAATTCTTTTAGAATTATTTCAGAATTTTTTAATACTGTTTAATACTTAATTATGTTAAAAATGAGAAAATGCAGTACTAAAAAGTTGATAAAAAATTCTGAAAAAATTCGTAGAATTTTATGAAAAAGAAATAAACAATTTTCGTCTATCAGTTTTTCTGTAAAGTTGATAGTATTTGAGTAAAAAATTATTGAAGATCAATTTTCGGCAATTTTTAGCAATTAATATCTTGTTAATTATTACGAAAATTGCAAAATGATAAAGGACTTGTCTTCTCAGTCCATTCTACCTCTAAGCGAAAGATTTATCATTATTTTCCAAACACCCTGTATAATGTTACAATGTATATGCTTTTACGCAAATAACGAATTTTGAAAATAACAAATTTTTGTCATAGGGAGAGGTGATTTATGTCCTGAAACAGGTTAACATGGGTCCGGCGCAGATCTGCAGCTTCGTGATCGGCGATGCGTGCGATGATACTTTTAATCCATTGCATGAATGGGAGGTGGCCTTTCCACCGGTTAAAAAGCCGCCGATCAAGCCGCCGATCCCGCCACAGGAAGGCGCGCCGACATTCAAGGTCCTGCACATTTCTGACACGCACTACGATCCATATTATCATGAGGGTGCGAATGCAGAGTGCAAGGAGCCGCTCTGCTGTCGGCTAACAAACGGCGCTCCGTTGACTACCTTTGCCGCTGCCGGACGATGGGGCGATTATAGAAAATGCGATACACCGAAGAGAACGATCGATCATATGCTTAAGCACATCGCCGACACACATTCGGTGAGTAGCACATGCGATTAAAGCCTATTCTATAGGTTTGTTCGCGTTGTATGCTCCAACATGTTCCAATATGCTCCTATTATAGTTCCTACTCACTCTAATGAACGTGAGTAAGAGCTATGATAGGAGCATGTTGGAACATATTGGAGCATACAACGCGAACAAACCTATGCGTAATTGTAAGTGCGGTTGTAGTTGTAAGAATTGATCAATCACAATCAAATGTACTCGTATGATATATGTTACGTGCACTATAGGTTTTCAACATTGGCAATGAATATCGGAACGCACTAACCTAGGCTTAGAGTATATCTACACTGTTAGAAATGTTCTTAAATTTCATTAACTTTTAATGTACATTGGTGAATGAAGTTTAATTTCTCTGTAACTGAAAGGACTATTAATG
>NW_017296391.1:17282-19487 GCF_001594075.2 Trachymyrmex cornetzi | reverse complement strand
AGTTTTTATTTATATCATTCATTACATTTAATTTCGTGCATAACCACATGCTTCCTTTACATGTTAATTAAAATTCATTGAGAAATTTCTAACAATGTAGGCGTTTGTACATTACTGTCAGGTGACTGCCAGTATTGAAAATCTGTAATCCCTGTTGTATATGTCGAATTGTACTGACTACTGGTAGTAATATACGAACACGGCCCTAGACCGAGCGTTTGAGAAGTGGGAGTAAAGCTCACGAGAAAAGGACACACTGATTTTAGTATTCTGTGTTCTCTCTCGTTAGGATATTCCATTTAACGCTTACAGCGCTTGTAAGCATTGTTTGTTCTTGTTTAATATTTGATAGAAAACGAGGATAAACTGTTGCTTGCAGTGCGTAAGCATGAAAACAATACGTATCCAAAGTGTTTTGAAAGTCTGAGAAAGGGAATCGAAAAAAAATTCCTCGTTTTTTGCCATTTGATTTTGTTTGTCTCTCAAAAGGGAAGTTTCACAACTGTTCGGAACTGATTTGATTCTCCATATATGTTAAATACGAAAATCTAAGAAACACGTATTTTTTTTATACCAAAATTCACGTTTAAGGGGTGAAACCCCTTAGAAAAAAAAAACGGTATTTTTCTTTCGAGGCGAATATCGTCGGAAGTATAAAAAATAGAAAACAATTTTTTAAACAAAAATTGTACGATTTCAAGAGTACTTTAAAGTTATAAAGAAACAAAAATTTTTATATTTTTTTGTTTAACAAGATACCCCTACAGGTCATAATTTTCTTAAATTTTCAATTTTTTTATCAATTAAAGATTATTTTTTTTTACGAATTCGACCATGTGTAAAGTTACATTACGACATATCATTTTCGAGAATTAATTATTAACACTTCCGTATATATGTTACCCGTGCTCATATGCGTGATTGTCGAAACAACAAAATCAATACATAAATCAACGAATAAGGAAATTGACATGATTGATATTTGTAACATTACAAATTATAAATAAATATTTAAGAGTTATAATAACTTTTGTTATTTTTCCTTAAAATGAGTAAAATTTTTTTATTTTCATCTCTGTACATTACTTCCTTATAATATCTTAAGATTATTCTCTTAGGCCGGTATTCATAGTCAGATGTTATATTCAAGACCGTCTTAAGTACGGTCTCAAGAAGTCTCGAACCAATCAGAAGGCTGCATTAGTGTCTTAAGACATTACTTAAGACAGTCTTGAAATAAGACTCGACTATGAATACCGGCCTTAAAGTTATTTTCAGCTTATTTTACGCTTTAATATCTTATTTATTTGTCGTTTACGTAATAATTTCTAAACGTACTTAATAATGAAATAATTTCTAAATGTTTATACACAATAAATTTATATTTTGTATCGTTTACTCATACTCATTACAATAATGATACTCGATAAAAAAATGTTTTAAACATAATGACTTCTTGCACCATGAGTATTTTACTACAGCTATATTACTACAACCTTTGATATCACATGTTGTTGAACTTTAGTCAAAACTAAATTCTGGATTTTCAAATTCTTCTATGGTCTTTCGTTTGTATAACTACTTTTAAACCACGAATATTTAAATAAGTTGTGATATCGCGGAGATGACAATTGATTATATATTAGAGATTGTAATTTTATCATATTATTTCGTTCATGTAAATTTATATTACTTTCCAATAATAAAACAATATCTGAAAATCTTTTAGAAAAATTTTTCCAAATTCTAAATCCGTAAACATCTAATGATTGTATTGTCCCTGTAGTGCCTTTTGGTATAGTCATAGTAGGAATATATGTTTTCCTGCAGGTGTTAAATTTGAAATAATATTGGGCAATGTCCAGTCCATGAATCGATACAAAGAACGCTATTAAAACCAATATTTGGAAAATAAGCTTCTTCTAACTACATTTTTTAATGATCTATAAGAAATATAAATATTAAATTAATAACTATTTTACGACTGTTATGAGATTTTTAAATAAAATATAAAATATATCATAGAAATGACAAATAGATTATAATTTCATTTGATTATTTCGCAAATTTATATTTACATTTTAACAGTAAAACATTATCTGAAAATCTACTGTAAAAGGAAATTTATTTATTAGGTGTTAAACTTAATTCCTATCGCTCGGTACTAGAGGGTGCTGGCTCCAACGCTGGCGAGTTTCGATGATG
>NW_017296391.1:16587-16868 GCF_001594075.2 Trachymyrmex cornetzi | reverse complement strand
ATGGGAAAGATCCATAAGGAAGGGAGATGGCTACCACATGAGTTGTCAGAAAGTGCCATTTCGAATCGTTTGACTATTGCGACTTCTTTGCTTGCCAGGTAAAGAAAAAAGAGTTTTTTGTGGCGCATCGTGACTGGCGATGAAAAATGGATTTACTTTGATAATTCCAAGCGGAAAAAATCATGGGTGGACCCCGGCCAACCATCTGCTTCAACGCCGAAGAGGAATATTCACGGGGATAAGACCTTGCTGTGCGTTTGGTGGGACCAGGAAGGTGTGCT
>NW_017296391.1:10015-16369 GCF_001594075.2 Trachymyrmex cornetzi | reverse complement strand
CTTGGCACCGTCGGATTACCATCTCTTCCGATCGATGCAACACGCACTTACGGACACACACACTTCTCCAGTTACAACGAAGTCCAAAAATGGGTGAATGAATGGATCGCCTCGAAAGATACCGCGTTCTACTATCGTGGGATTGCCCTGTTGCCGGAGAGATGGGAAAAAGTAGTAGAAAATGGAGGAAATTACTTTGATTAAGGTATTCATTGACCTTCCCTTCGAAACAAATCGATTCTCGAGACGAAAAAACGATAGGAATTAAGTTTAACACCTAATAATTACCTGAAGTCATTTTACCAGATTTTGATGCTTTTACAATAACATATATTGGTATAAATAAGGTTTTTTGTACTTTTAATTCAAATATACTATTAGTTTCTTTTAATACAATAAATAAAGGTGACAGCAAATTCCATTACACGATATTATTGGTGTATGAGTGTGTTGTTGATGATATAGATTGCACAACACACTCTACTTTCTTTATTCATTGATTAGGCAATGACCTTCCAGAATGAATTTCCAATTGGAAACCACTTTGATCATAATTAAAAACATTTTCAGATCCAAACTGTTCGATAAGTGATTTTACTGTTTTCAGAAAGTCATCAGCTATATTTTGCAAATTAACGGAATCTATTGTTCTTCTAGTTACAAATTTCGTAATTTTTCTCGAAACAATTCGGTGGGACTGTTTGAATCTTGATACCCAACTATGAGATGCTTTAAATATAAGATTTAAATTTCCTATTTCTTTTTGAGCTTATAAAGCCCACCTTTGTAGATCGATATCATAAATTCTGATTCAACAGCTGCAATAAATTTATCATGTGTAAATTTGAAGATGTAAGATAATTTTTCTATACGATTTCCACCTGAATCTAATTGTTCTTCCCAATGTCTTAATTGTTCAGATGAAACTCTTCTAAATTGATGTTGCACTGATTTTAGCGGACAATTTCTTTTGTTGTTATTTTTTTCACTAATGTCCAAATTCCGCCAATATTCAATGCCTTTTATAAGAACTGTCAAAGTTTGCATCATCATTTGAACATTGAGGATGAGAATTTAAATTATTTTCATTCCATGCTTCTTCATCATTTTTCGTTCAATTATTTCAGAATTATGTAGTTTATAAGGTTCTTGATAATCGAGATAGGTTTCTTCTATTATTTCCAATCCGTTATAATGAAAAACAGCAATAATTTTTGTATGTTTTCTTTTAATTAAACTTCCGCTTTAGTTATTGGTGTTTCTGTTAGATATATTGTATTTATAGATGTTAATAAAAGTCTAACAACATTAAGCAGATTGATAATTATTTCCAAAGATATTAAACTTTGCTTTGTATCGTAATATAAAAACAATAACAAATTGCGGCGGATTACACAGATATGATTATGACAGAACGACTACACTGACTGAACGTATATAAGACTGCTACGTGAATATTCTTATACTGTTCATTTATTATACTTATCTTGAATTATATTATACGAATCTTTAATATATAAACTTATATTATAAATTACCGCACTTTATATTATAAATTACCGCATCACTTATTACTAGTAATTACGAAAGACCAGAAGAATTTGAAAATCCAATAGAATTTAGTTTTGACAAAAGTTCAACATGTGATATCGAAGATTGCAGTAATACAGGGTGCTTCTTAAAAAGCGGACACTAATTATATAACACTAATCCTGATCTAAATAAGTCGAAATTTCCTGAGCCATTTTTTTGTACAATGCTATATGAAGCAGTTATTATCGAGTAAGGCTAATCCAATGGGCGCCGTCTTTTAAACGGACGCACATCCTTGAGCCGCGTGCCTAAGGCGTCGTCTACAATACATGGAGTAAGAAGTAAGAGTAAGAAATTGACCAATCACAGTCGATTATTCTTCTCACATTCGACTGTGATTGGTTAATTTCTTACTCTTACTTCTTACTCCGTGTATTGTAGACGGGCCTTTATAGTGTGCGTGAGCGCTCGGCCGCGCCGCTATGCCGCTTACTTCGCCGCTATCGCGCAATATTCTCACGTATCATAATAATGCGAAAAATTTGTTTTGCATTAAAAATCATATTCCTTCTGTCAGAAATATTTTCCTTCCGGAAAATTTGAACAAGGGATACGAGAACTCTCATCAAAATGTAGCAAATTATAGATTACATAAAAAACTTTTTTGCTTACAAATTATTAAAAAAATCTTTCTTTGTAAATTCAAAGCTCTGTAACTCCTTTTACATAGAATAGAAATATTATCTTTTTCTTATTCATACTTTTAATTAATTTTCTCATTAAATGTTCTCCATATAACTATCTATAATCAATTACTTAAAAAATCCAGATAATTACCAGATGAAGTAAAAAATGACGTGGTATACAAAATTAGCTGCAACGATTGTAATGCAACCTATGTTGGACAAACGAGCAGACAATTAAAAACGAGAATATATGAACATCGTAACCACATTAGATGGAATACGTCTGCTCGTTCAGTGATTACCGATCATAGGTTGCAATATGCACATGACTTCGACTGGAATAATGTCAAAGTTCTTGATGTTGAGTCTTGTTACATAAAGCGCTTAATTTCCGAAATGCTTTATATTAAGGAGCAGGAGAATGGCATTAATTTACAAACAGACACGGTTGGCCTTCACAAAGAATATGTAAATATTATAAATAGATTGTAACGTGTTGGTACTGGCGGAAAGTTTTTCCATCGAATAGCGGTCAGAAACACAGAAACGGCCTTACTGTGAACATGTGCTCTAGTGAGAACAAGGAAAATTTTTCTGATCCAGTACTGTTTCTATTAATATTGCCGATTTTTCATACATTTTGACACTTTGATACTAGTTTTTTTAATGTTATCTTTCTTGTAATTTTGACGACGGAACGTGGAAACCGCTTAGATTTCTTGGTCACAATCTGCTATTCCATATGAGATGGTGAGAACTTTTAAAACTTTCTTGTCCTTTGTTATTAACGTCATTCTGAGTTTCAAATGTAACACGTTATAGAAACACGTCACGACCAAGAGTTACTGAAAAAAACAAATTTTTGTATTTACATGAAGCATTATTTTATGAATTTTTACTTGTCATTATCTTTATATTTTTCTCCTGTTTTTCACTTACAATTTAATACTATCATTCCTACTACGTATAATAATATATCATCTAATTACTTTCACGCTTTGTAATGATCATTGTTCTGCGGCAGGTCATAATATTAAAAAGAACTACGATATTTCTCATCATCGCTAGAGTACTGACTTTTTCTTTGTTTTTAATCTGTTAACATTTAGATTCATTTCAAACGCAAATGACCAATCAGTCTTTTTGATTTTTGAATATGTATTCACGGAGAAACTGCATGAGGCTTTGGAATGAAGATAAGCGTCCTTAACAGCGTTCTATATTTTAGTTATGATTTCCATATTATAGTATGTGTGTTGCACCAGAGGTTAATAATTTATTTATTTAATAATTTATTTAATTTATTTAAAAAGCAACGAAGATCCAGTTCCGACCGTAATAGGCAGTTACATTCTAGTATTAATTGAGTTTCTCAAATATGCGGTCAAAAAATATAAATATATTGTTTAATACACTTACATACGGCACTGCATCAGCCCCGTTACTACGATATTTCTCATCATCGCTAGAGTACTGACTTTTTCTTTGTTTTTAATCTGTTAACATTTAGATTCATTTCAAACGCAAATGACCAATCAGTCTTTTTGATTTTTGAATATGTATTCACGGAGAAACTGCATGAGGCTTTGGAATGAAGATAAGCGTCCTTAACAGCGTTCTATATTTTAGTTATGATTTCCATATTATAGTATGTGTGTTGCACCAGAGGTGAATAATTTAATTTATATTGTATCTGAAGATGGTTCTAATGTAGAACCGAAACATGTTATACTTATAATTAGAATTGTACAATTTATATTTCAAACGAACTTCTTTACTGGATAATTATAAACTTGAATGTGTTAATCATTTCTTAGTTTATTTATAATTATATACGACTCTTATTAGCCTTGTTTCCAATTATTACATTTTAAAAAATCCATTTCTTAAAAAGTTTCTACATAAAATATAGACGTATTAAGAAAATATAAAACAGAAAATAATAAACATTTTTTCATTATCAACATTTGGAGGTTTGAATAAGCCGAAGGAATGAATTCTGTCTTATGTTAAATTATTTTTTAAGGGGAGATATACACCTAGCATGGTGGTCGAAAAAAATCGATTTTTTTTTGCATTTTCTTGAAGCTTGAGGTCTCAAGGTATCTGGTGAAAATTGCAAGTCAATATCTCGATATATAACGAAGTTACAGCCGAGAGAGTGAACCGTCTCCGAGAGCGCGCCGTGCCGCCTGTTTTGCGGCCGAGCCGAGAGGCAGGGAGCGGCAAGCGACCCTTCAAAGAGAGCATATCTAGACCTGTTTTACGATTCTATTGTGTTTTCGGGCGTGCTCGGGTCCAGGTATAACGGAAATATCACACGACCGTTATTCTTTGCCAGAAATTGAACGCGTTTCGTCAGTAGCTTGCCATTCGTGCAACTGTGCGTTACAGTGAGTTTTCGTCTGTGAATAAATATTCTGAGGAAAATGGATAACAGATATAAAGGTTCTCGGGAAGCTCATCGATCCGGATCTTTTCGCAAAGATCGAAACAAGAAGAAAATACCGCCCAAAAATCAATATACTGCCGAAAAAGTAGAACTTTCCGACGAGAATATTAGTTCCAGTGCCAAAAAATTGAAGACTGATCGTGAGACATTCGCACCAGAAGATCCAAACATCGGGTATCGAATTTTGAATTTTCTGATAGTGTTTTCTGCCTTATCGGAATGTGTAAAATGCAAAAAGTGTGATAGTGATGTTCGATTCTCAATAGAAAGCACTCGAGGGCTCGGTTTTAAAATTGTAGTTTCGTGTTCATCGTGCAAACCGACTTTCATTCCTTCGTGCCCGTACATCAAGACAGCTTACGAAATAAATACACGATTCTTTTTTGTTATGCGTTTATTGGAGATTGGTTTGCGTGGAGCTATAAAGACGAAACTCGCATAGCGAAAGCCGAGTTGCAAGCGCAAGAACAGACGAAAGAAGGTCGAATACGGCGCCGACAACAAAATTTAGAAGACATGAACATTCCGTCGACCATAGAAGACTTACACTATGAGCCTGGTATCGATGATTCCATGTAAGTTGACAAATTTCATGATTTATTCATTCCCAAATTTTCAAACGCGTTTTTCTCGAAACCACGTTTTTTAAATCGGTGCCCAAAGTTTCTCGAAAACCAATGAACCGATTGCCTTGAATTTTTTTGTGGTTATTTTATACATCATTATCTAGTACTTGTCATAGGATTTTTTTTTTCGTTGCTTAGTTTTTGTTTTATATGCAAATAATAACTAATTTTTGGTCGAAAAATCGCTATGTTATGTTCAAACGTCCGTCATTTTGTCATAAATCGATATTTTCAAAATCGGCTATGACAAGTACTAGATTATAGTATCTAATTTAATAATCTTTTTGGTTTTTTTGTTTTAGATGATTTTTGAAGAAACGCCAGTGGGCACCGTTTACCCGGATTTTTTTATGGCGCTCCGAAGATTATACAACAACCTCGTCAATTTTTGATTTTTTTTAATAAAAAAAATTGAACATATTCCTGAATGTGTATACTTTTAGATACAAAAACTCCCAATTCCAAATTTTAAATAGTTTTCCTTAAAAAAATTCACAAAAATGACCTTTTTTTCCGGCTCCTAGGTGTATATCTCCCCTTAAGCAATCCTATCATTTTTCATAAATTTTTTTGTTAGCACTTAAATTTAAAACGAATTATTTTAATGAATTTTCTTGCGAGTGGTTTTATTTAGTATTCTGAAGTAATGAATTTTCTTTTAAAGAATTTTTTATAACAATTAGATATCCAAATAAACTCATGCTCAAAAGAAAATATGTAAAGCGTTGTAAAAAATAGAGATTTCTTTCTTTATAAAAAGGATTTATCTTCTCTTTATAATATTAAAGAGAATTTTTTGGTGAGCTGCTTTATTTTTAATAAAACAGCTTAAAAGATAACTTCACTGGTGTAAAAAGTAGTTGTCTAAAAAAATTACAATCTTTATCAATGAATTGATACTATGTCGCGACATAATAATAATTATATCAAATTAAAATTATATCATAATAGAAATATAATAATAATAATAATAATTATTATTATTATCATTAATGTAACGTCCGCCGAAATTTGCGCGCAGGCGAACGTCACGTTTAACGACGCCAGACGCGTTGCC
>NW_017296391.1:8555-9987 GCF_001594075.2 Trachymyrmex cornetzi | reverse complement strand
CTGCGCTTGCGCGACCCAATATAATTAATCGCGTAAAAATCCAATTAAATCAATAGCGAGACGAATTAGCACCCCATAATATTAAATGATAAAACCATAGGGAACTAAGGGGCTCTCTGCTATTCTTGATCTATCGCAGTATTCCAAATTAATCGATAAATTTATTTCATTTAAATTCAATAATTGCAAATTTAGCTTCGCCGATTCATAAAGCGGCTAATACTGCGCTTAAGTTCGAGAATACGTAGCTGAATGGCAAGTGCACCAAAAGCTTCTAACAAAACCTGCGGAAGTCCGTTAGAAGCTTCGCGATACAAGCAACGCACGAACGCTCTGTATCCAAAACTCTATACATAAAAAAGGAAAACATCATTCGACGGAATGTAACGCTAGGACTAAAGCGGGGAGCACAGACTCTTGCATAACGCATAACACGTAATGCATAAGAATATATACCAATCGAAGTTCTCCGTTTCTTTTCCTTCCATGTAATAGAGAACTCTGGTTGGTTCAATTTCTTATGTCTCATGTTTTATGCATTATGCAAGAGTCTGTGCTCCCCGCTTAAACGCGCACAGCGACTGCACATTGTGCAGCACAGGGGCGGAGCGACTAAGAGGGCCCTGTCAACATTTAAATTTGGAAAATTTCTCCCTTAAGACGGTAAAATCTAATGAAATATCATTAGATCGAAAGTTCTAGAACATTTCAAAAGATTCCGGTAACTGTTGACAGGTCAACCCCCTTTCCCGCTCAGCACCACTTCTAACGATATAAAAGCGCACATCAAAATCAGCCAGCGAACATTCGACTATTAGAGTTTTAGTCTTTTCGAACATTCGATCATTAGAGTTTCGATTATTAGAGTTTTCGATCACGAACATTAGAGTTTTCGAGTTGCGTCTTCAGTCGGTCTCAGACTTTTAAGAAACAGAGTGCCGTCATTAGAGTTCGGTGTCAGAGTGCCGCAAGTGAGAGGTTGCCTGGTGGACTTCTTTAGAGAGTCGTCCTTAGAAGCAGGGTGCGTTCACAAAAATCCTGAGGGCCATCTTCCGTAATAGGCACATCCAAGGATAGCCGAGCAACACCGCGACGCAAAGTGAGTTGCATGTGGCACTTCCGTATCCGTCGCATTACCCTTCGTTTGTGTAAACATTAAATGTCTGAACTATCGCGTGCGAACCATTAGAATACACGAATCTCAGTCATTTTATTCAATATTTTATATATATTTTTATTACTAGAAATCTAAATAGAATAAAACGTTTAACATTCATTTTCTCTCTCTTTTTTTTTTCTCTCTTCTCTTCTTTCACTCTCCTTCCTCGCGGGCATAATTAAGCCGATTCGGAGCGCCTGTAACGTCTGTGTCGTCCGATTATCGTTATAATTCAGTGAATCTGGAGCAGGAAGCCTCGCGCGTCGTGGCGCA
>NW_017296391.1:0-8175 GCF_001594075.2 Trachymyrmex cornetzi | reverse complement strand
CCCCCGCATTGTCCAGCCGCCGGGTTTCTACCATCCCGTGCCTGGCAACTGCCAGGATCTGCCATCTTCACCGCCTCTACCCGCGAGACCACTGCCCAAAGTCGTCAAAGTTGAGACTGTTACTGTAACAGCTCAGTATCAAGCTGTCCCTCGCCCTGATGAAGTGGACTGTAAGGTTGACAAAACGTTGGCATCTCAAGAATGGATCTGGACACGGAGGAAACCCGCGAAACGCATAACATACAGAAAGCACCCGTGGAAGCCTCATGAATGTTATGTCCTATTTTATATTTTCTTAATATGTCTATATTTTATGTAGAAACATTTTAAGAAATAAATTTTTTAAGTAATAATCAGTCATCTGTAATAGATAGTTATATGGAGAACTTTTTATGAGAAAATTAATTAAAAAGTATGAATAAAAAAAAGATAATATTTCTGTTCTATGTAAAAGGAGACCTTTAATTTACAAAGAAAGATTTTTTAAATAATTTGTAAGCAAAAAGATTTTTTATGTAATCTATAATTTGCTACATTTTGACGAGAGTTTTCGTATCCCTTGTTGAATTTTTCTGAAAGAAAATGTTTCTGACAGAAGGAATATGATTTTTAATGCAAAACAAATTTTTCGCATTATTATGATGCGTGAGAATATTGCGCGATAGCGGCGAAGGCAGCGGCATAGCGGCGCGGCGCGGCGGAGCGCTCACGCACACTACTAGGCGCGCGGCTCACGGACGTGCGTCCGTTTAAAAGACGGCGCCCATTGGATTATTACTCGATAATAACTGTTTCATACAGCACTGTATAAAAAAATGCCTCAGGAAATTTTGACTCAATTTTAGATCAGGATTAGCGCTATATAATTAGTGTCTGCTTTTTAAGAAACACCCTGTATAGCTGTAGTAAAATGTTCATGGTGCAAGAAGTCATTATGTTTAAAACATTTTTTCATTGAGTATCATTATTGTAATGAGTATAATGAGTAAACGATACAAAAAAAGTTTATTGTGTATAAACATTTAGAAATTATTTCATTATTAAGTACGCCTAGAAATTATTAAACAAGTAAATAAGATATTGAAGCGTAAAATTGAAAATAACTTTAAGAGAATAATCTTAAGATATTATAAGGAAGTAATGTACAGAAATGAAAATAAAAAAGTTTTACTCACTTTAAGAACAAATAAAAATTACACTACGCACAGAAATTAAAGCATCACCTCTCGAAAAATGTACACACCTTCGAAAAATGGATAAACTTCGAAGGAGTGTAACTTCCACAAAAATAGTCAAAATGAGATTTTAAAAAAAGCATTTTGTAGCTTGAAATCTCTACTTTTTAAATCTGTATAATGAAATAACGATTCGGCTGATTTTTACGGAACTACATGATTACAAAAGAAGATCCGTAAAATCTCAAAATTTTTTGTAAACTTTGCACAGTTTCATGCCGTGAATGAGAAGTCGGGCACAAATACAATTCACAGCTTTCGAAAGCGTGATCCTTTACCTTTCATTTACTTTTCTTTTTACTTCTGTACGATTTTTTTTTACCGAGTTATTCAATATTGAAGTAAAAATGGTCCCTTTAACTTTGACTGCTCATAAAAGACGAACGGAGTGACGTATAGCATTTAAAAAAAAAAACAAAAAAAGTTCGAAGTTTTGTCTTTAAGATGCTTTTATCAATTTTTAGACACAGATAAGCTTTTTATGTAAAAACTTAAGTGAAAGATAAAGTTGAAAACTGAGACAATTGTCTGTTTCTATTCAACTCGATCTATTCTGATCAAAAAGAGAGAGAAACCCTATGATATTAATGTAATTTTACACTTAGGATCTACTGATTTCAACGAGACTCACAAAACAGTTGCGACATTTTTAAACTAATGTCCTTCATGTTCGAAGTTATGATTTTGGGCAAGACGACATTTGCTGATTTGAATTTAATGTTATATCACAGTATACGATCACATCGCAGATTGAGCGCCGTAATGTAAGTAAGTTGGCATGCTTGCCAGGCGATCCTCTCCAATCTTCACTACGGAGTACTTCAAATGTATTCCGTGCTCTAAGCAGTAAACACTTTTGATCTGTCTGCCAAAGAGAAGCATATTGGGAATACGATTGTTTCATACGTACTTATTGAAACACTGCTTTACATTACGAACATTTTATGCATTTAACGTATGTAAAAACATTTTGAATACCTGTTAGATTTATTAGATCTTTGCGCATTTCTTTGTTATTTTAATCACATTATTTCTAGGATAATCTTCGTAAATTCTTGTGTCTAATGCCGCGACAATATCTTACTGAATATGATGCGATACGCATCGTCACACTGTTACAAGAAGGTCACAGTTAATGATATGTCGCATATTTAGTAGGAGTTAATCAATCTGTTAGTCGAATTTATTCTCGATTTCAAGATACTGGTGAATTTCATAGTCGCTAAGGTCAGGGACGCCGTCGTGCGATTACTGAAAGAAACGATAGAAATATTGTTAGACACGTTCAAGACCGTATGACCACTGCAGCAGATATTGCTAGACGATTTGTTAATCGAAGACAGTATCCTCGACATCCTATATCTGCAACAACAGTTAGAAATCGTTTAAGGGGGGGTACCACCCTTGAGGCTCCAAAAAATCGAAATTTTTTTTGCTTAAATTTATAGTTTATACTCTTAAGAATAATATTTCAGTAGTTTTAAGTCGGTATCTTAACTGTATAATCCCGTTAGAGCCAATATCTTGCATCGCCTTACTTCACCGGTGAGTTCTCCGAGCGGCGTCGCACAACACAATTTCGCAGGTAAAAGGGAATTTAAATTTCCAAAAATAGGTTTTGGCAGATGACTATAGATATCACCATGTATTATAAGTTCAGGTGGCGTCACTTATGCAAATTAAAGGTACCATTCCGATTTATAAGCTGATGAACAAAAAATCAGTACTAAAAACTTTAAACGCGTTTTTCTCAAAACAAGGTTTTAAAAAACGGTGTACATGATAACTTTTACAATTCTTAACCGAGTCACTTGCAATTTGCACAGATTACTCTCAGATATTTAATCTAAGAAACTACGTAGGATTTTTGCGATATGTTGATAAACTTTATTGTTACTAACATTTAGGGCTCATGCAAACGAGCGACTTTGTAGTGCCACAATCGAAAATGTCGACCCGTTCATACGGAGCTATTTTCTGGCGCTACAGAAAAACGTCGCGAATACGTTCACATGAGCCAATTCGTGACGCGACAAGAAACGTTGCGGATGCGCTCAGATGGGCGAATTCGTGGTGTGACAGAGAAACGCTGCGAATGCGTTCAGACGAAACATTTCGTGGCGCGACAAAGAAGCATCTCCGTAATTCTCGATTGACAGAATTACGCTGTGCGTTTACACATTACGCGAATAAATAAAAATTAAAAATTAAGTTTATTATAACTCATACATTGTTAATTGCAGATATTGTAGATTTTAAGAGAAAATCTGTTTGTGCCGTGGGGTAGAATGCCGCCATTCGACACTGAACGCTTCATAGTAGAAATAGAGAAAGAGAGAGAGCTCACCCTGCTATTTGGAATACGAAATGCAAAAATTATAGTAACAAGATCTCAAAAACGAAGGCATGGGAAGAAATTTGTACATTATTCACCGAACGCTTCGGAGAAATGGAAAATTCAGAAAAAAAATCAAGCAGGTTATATATACTTAATCAGCTGTGGAACTGATGACTAATCGCGTTTGCTGTTTAGCAGAATTGACCACTTACGGTTGACAGTGAATCACCGATTAGGGTTAATCGAGTTGATGTTTTTTCTTCAAGGATATTCTTATAATGATCATTCGTATAAAAGATTTGATATCAACAAAACTGACGCCAAGTTAAATTCCATGTAATTCGCGCGGATACCAAATTATATAAATAATATTAACTTTAATGATATCATTCCTATAAAATATTTGATATCAAGAACTGGCGCAAAGTTAAATCCTATTTCTCTCTCTCTCTCTCTCTCTCTCTCTATACCATGTAAAATTATTAATCTTATGATATGTATCATTTATATAAAAGAATTGATATCAACAACTGTGGCGTCAAGTTAAATTCTACTATCAAAATAAAAAGTAAAACCCAAGTGATACTATTTATTTAACTCTAATGATATGTATCATTCGTATAAAAGATTTGATATCAACAAAATTGGCGCCAAGCTAAATTCATCAAAATTTTATCAAAATTTTATATATTATTCATAAAAGATATTTGATATCAACAATTGGCGCCAAGTTAAATTCCATGTAATTCGAATACCAAATTAAATAAATAATATTAACTTTAATGATATATGTATCATTCCTATAAAAGATTGGTATCAAGAATTGGCTCCAAGTTAATTCCGACTTCTTTATACCATGCCAAATTAAATAAATAATGAATATTAATCTAATAGTATGTATTATTTGTACGAACGAATTCATATCAACAACTGTGGCGCCAAGTTAAATTCTACTATCGAAATGAAAAATAAAACTCAATGATACTATCTTTATTATTTACTTAATCCAAATGGTACTATCTTTAATTTTTATGCAACGAAACCTAAGTATACGTATACTTATTAAAGAATCTTCCTACTCCAATCCAAATGGTTTATATTCCTCTTAAATGAAATTATTATATCACAAAAAATGAAAGAAAAAGGGCTACGAGCCTAAGAGTTAGTCGTTAGAAATAGAAATTTTAAAAAATCACAAGATAAATATGTCATTTAGTCAGAATATAAAACTTTAATTTGTCAATAAACAATATAACACAAACAAACGTTTCGATTCCTCTCTGTTGGATCATTATCAATGTTAAATACACAAAAATAGAACGGTGAAAATATTACAAAGTTAAAATATATAAAAATTACAATTCGCTCTCAATCGCAAGCAAAAATATAATAAAACTCGCAGTAGTTAATATAATAAAATTCGCTCAGTATGAGTTGAAAGTTATGTGAACGTTGTAATAGGTAACAATATGTGCTTCCGGTTATCAGTTGTAAATTAAAATAATTCGTATCTGTTAAAAAGTACATAAATATTTTAAACATATAATATTGAGTATATAAAATAAAACGCAAATTATAAAAATATATAATAATATGTGAGGCAAAGAATAAAATTAAAAATTAACAATAAAAAAGTATTCTGAGATTTAACACGCAGCAAACAAATTATTCAGTCGTAATAATAAAAAATTATATGATATCTAGTTACTAAGTAAAATATATATAATAAAATTTTGTAACAATTAAAATAACGGATAATAGATACCTTGTAAATCGTGTGTCAGTATAATATGAAATTCTCTATTTTCAGACAATGCGATGAGAATGGAAGTAGAGTCATATCTCTAGTATGTTCAGAGACAATATGAAAAACGACAAACTATTGTAAGAAGGTTGAAATGGTAAAACAGAAGGAAGAGGTACATGAGAGTAGGAAAAATAAAGTAGAGGGAGAAATGAAAGAGGAAAGAAAAGAAGTAAGAAAGGAAGGAAAACAGTTAAGAAGGAGAAAGAGATTGAATAATTTGAGAGTAAGAATCAGGTATTGATTCAGTATCGTTCATTTTATTTAGCCCTTGTTTCTATCTTTTAATGTGAATCATTTCAGATACTAATCTCTTATTATAAGAAGACTCGCAATCTAAAATTTTCACATCATCCCATTTAAATGATGCATTTCTTGTCGAGATTTCCTTGTGGTAAAGTAAACCTCTTATTAATGAATCCATCCAGAAAACGTCGAGAAGATTTTTCTCAAATGGAATTTACGAAAGGATGTTTGGAACAAAATTTGGAACTTTTAAATTCAACATGTATGGTTTACATCTTTGTTTATCTGCAACGAACAATTTGCCAAGTCTGTCAGGAGCTATTGCATTTTATATGTAATAAACACAAGTAATATTATATTTTATACTTCCCGTAATTTATTTAATTATTATTATGTACGAGGTTTTTTTTACGAAATTCATTTTCAGGTATTATTGAAAATTGGTGGGACTCGTTGACTTTACCTCAACTGATTAGACTATTAAAAACTTTATTTTTGAAAGCTGGACCAGTTTGAAACATTTTCATTTTGAACAAAATTTGGGACTTTGTCAAATTCACATATGCTTTACATCTCTGTTTAACTGCAACGAATTTGTTAACCATGTTAGGAAACAATAATAAAAAATTTATAATTAATATTTAATAAAAGAAAATCGAACGGAGATGGGATTATACACTGGTATATTTGTTAACTAGGCTAGGAAATGATAAACAAGCAATTTATTCGATAACGATCTCCATTTGTTTATAACTCAATATTTAACAAAAGGAGATTAGATGAAAACGAAATTATACGCCGGTAATCAATATTTAATTTAATTTAAGACAAATCATGAAGGTTAGAAAGAGAAACTAATTGTAAGATGCATTATAAATTTTATTATTTTACAGTAATATGAATAAGAATTTTTTTTTACAGTAACATAAATGTATAAGAAATAAAAATTTGTGTAACTGCCAATTAATGCAAGGCAAGATTATTTGAGACTACTTAGGGCGACTGTTACCAACGTTGATTAACTTAATCGATGATTAACTCAATCAGCAGTAGAGCAAATAGTAAGTCTGTATCGTTCTTATTATCTTCGTGATATCCCAGCAAACACAAAGTTACATGTAACGTACTCGTTAGTTGTAATTTCCCACTCAACAATATAACTGTAATATAACGCACGTGTTATATTATAGTTATATTGTTGAGTGGGAAATTACAACTAACGGGTACGTTACATGTAACTATGTGCTAGCTGGGATACTTCCATTTCTGCGTTCCTACTTAACTGTGATAACTTCTGTCTATAATAGGATGATTGCCGATTGAGTTAATCGGCGTTGGTAACGGTCGCCCTTAGAATACTATAAACGTAGTATAATTATTATATGAATGTATAAGAAATAAAAACAGTGTGTATAACTGTCGATATTATTGTAAAATAATAAAACTTTATAATGCATCTTACAATTAGTTTCTCTTTCTAACCTTCATGATTTATGTTTTAAATATAAACAAATGGAGATCGTTATCGAATAAATTGATTTTTATTATCATTTGCTAGCCTAGTTAACAAATAAATTTTTTCATTATTGTTTTCTAACTTAGTTAACAAATTCGTTGCAGTTAAACAGAGATATAAACCATATGTGAATTTGACAAAGTCCAAAATTTTGTTCCAAATGAAAATGTTCCAAATTAACCAAACTGGTCCAGATTTCAAAAATAAAGTCTTTAATAGTCTAGTCAGTTGAGATAAAGTCGACGAATTCCACCAATTTTCAATAATACCTGAAAATGAATTTCGTAAAAAAATACATAATAATAATTAGATTTGCGGGAGGAATAAAATATAATATTACTTGTGTTTATTACATACAGGGTGAGGAAAAAATATGGAAACCCTGAAAAATCTCAAAAAATATAAGTTTACAGAAAAATGTTTCAAATAAAAGTTGTAGGATTTAAAAAAGTCTATTCAATAGTCTCATCAGTTTGATCCTGACTGGCGTTGAGGTCAAGTCTTCACGTTGAATTTTTTAAATGGAACACCCTATTTTTTATTGCATATTCTCATAGCACATCTCGAGAGCTTTCCAAAACACTATAATTAAGTTCATTTTCGTCAAGTACTTTTTGAGTTATAAGACTTGAAGGTTAGAGTATCTCCGGCATTAACATTATCCAAGGTGTCCGACCGGCAGCTAATGTTTTGAATGTTGTTCAGGATTATCATCTGGGTAACATTTATCAAGATCAAAGCATCATTGGTGATTATTTTATTTTCTTATTTTCATTTTTACGTAAAAATGAAAATAAGAAAATAAAATAATCACCAATGATGCTTTGATCTTGATAAATGTTACCCAGATGATAATCCTGAACAACATTCAAGAGGTTTTAGTCGTCGGTTGGACAGCTTGCGTAATGCTAATGCCGGAGGTACTGTAACCTTTAAGTGATTCATAAGGGTTAAATAGAGGTCAAATTAACCTTTTTTTTTTTTTTTTTGTTTTACGTAGGAGGAGAAAATCTTCTTGAACCCCTTGTCGAGGGGG
>NW_017296390.1:424-739 GCF_001594075.2 Trachymyrmex cornetzi | reverse complement strand
TGTAACCCTAAACTTTTCATACGAAACATTTTTCTCTATCGCTACTAGTTTTCGAGATATTTGACTGGATCACTTCAGATGGTCCACCCTGTATACCATATACATATACCATATCCAGCTCCGACCGTAATAGGCAGTTACATTCTAGTATTAATTGAGTTTCTCAAATATACGGTCAAAAATATAAATATATTGTTTAGATTACGTCGCCTGAAAGAAAGACGTTGTTTCCTTAGCATACCGATTATTGCGAAGAATATTACTAAGGCCTCGGTAGTCTAATGGCTCAGGACGCTCGTACGGTTTACAAGAGAT
>NW_017296390.1:0-353 GCF_001594075.2 Trachymyrmex cornetzi | reverse complement strand
TATATGATGCTTGATGGTAGTATCAAATTATTAAAATTGCTTGTCAATTTAATTCGCGATTACTAGAGTAGTTTTAATTGCGTTTATTTAGTGCCGAAAAACAATTCGGCGCGCAGTTTGAAGAAGACTACAATATGATATATATGCAAGTACATATGTAGTATATATTAGTAATTCAAGATTGAATTATTTAAAGCAACGAAGATCCAGCTCCGACCGTAATACGCAGTTACATTCTAGTATTAATTGAGTTTTTCAAATATACGGTCAAAAAATATAAAAAAAAAAATATTGTAATACATAAGAAAATTGTAATACATAAGAAAATTGTAATACATAAAGCAAAATAGTAA
>NW_017296389.1:0-214 GCF_001594075.2 Trachymyrmex cornetzi | reverse complement strand
TCAAAGCGCGATATTTTTTGCGAATCGAATCACTCGTTTTCGCAATCTCCTTCGCTACCTTCTTACGATCTTCGCTGTTGTCCATGTCAACGTATCGATGTCAACTGATCGCATCACGGTATTGCAAAGTCATTAAATCCTTTTCTGTCTGATCGCCCATCGGTAAGCGCACTGTCCTTGTCAATTACTAGAAATCCATACTTTTGCTGCCAAC
>NW_017296388.1:21372-22184 GCF_001594075.2 Trachymyrmex cornetzi | reverse complement strand
CCTATACGTTTTAACATAATGTACATCATTTTCGGTTGATTCGTCATCTAGTCAATGTTTGATTAAAATTCTAATTTTAATTATATTTGTGATAATTTTATATACATTTTTAATGATTGACTTGTGGGAAAATAATACATAATTTTAATTATTTACTGTTCATTTGGTTACAATAATTGGAGGTGAGAAATTTGTACACTAATAGCAAAATTTTACTAAAAGTGAAATTTTTTTACCAGGGGTATCTTCGTTAACAATAAAAAATTCAAATTTAAATTTAAAAAAGCTTTTAAAGCTTGAAATCTCTACTTTTGAATGGTTACTACATTTTTTTAATGGGTCTCGTTCCTCCCATGATTGAAAAAGAAGCAGTAGATGTAACAATGCGGTTTTATCTGGAGACACTGGTACCCAGGTAAGGTTTGCCGACTCTCACCCGATGTTGAACGTTGGGCCGACGTTGGCGAAATCACGGCAAACCGACAGTCATTAATCGAACATGGTGCGACGTCGGCCCGACGTACATTAGCCGACACTTATTCGATGACGACCTTTGGCCAATGTCTGGCCAACGTTGGCACTATGTTGGCAACTGGTTGTTACGCCGACCTCGGCGCGACGTCGGCACAGGCTAAGTTAGCCGACTCTTATTTCAAGACAACTTCAGGCCACGGCCGGGCCAAGGTTGGGTCAACGTTGGCAGTATGTCGGTAACCGGTGGTGACGCCAATCACGGCGTGACGTCGGCCTAACGTACGTCAGCCGACTCTTACATATTGACGAAGCTCGGGCCAACGTTGGCTGCACGTCGG
>NW_017296388.1:20887-21164 GCF_001594075.2 Trachymyrmex cornetzi | reverse complement strand
CGTTGGCAGCATGTCGGCAACCGGTGGTCACGCCAATCACGGCGCGACCTCGGCCCAACGTACGTTAGCCCACTTTTACATATTGACGAAGCTCGGGCCAACGTTGGCAGCATGTCGGCAATCGGCGGTCACGCCAACCACGGCGCGTCGTCGGCCCAACGTACGTTAGCAGACCCTTACTTACTGACGACGCTCGAGCCAACGTTGGTAGTACGTCGGTAACAGATTGTCTCGCCAATCTCGGCGCGACGTCGCCCCAGGCTGTTATCCGACTCTT
>NW_017296388.1:19061-20158 GCF_001594075.2 Trachymyrmex cornetzi | reverse complement strand
GTTGGCGTAACAACCAGTTGCCAACATAGTGCTAACGTTGGCCAGACATTGGCCAAATGTCGTCATCGAGTAAGTGTCGGCTAATGTACGTTGGGCCGACGTCGCGCCGTGATTGGCGTGACCACCGGTTGCCGACATGCTGCCAACGTTGGCCCGAGCTTCGTCAATAAGTAAGAGTCGGCTAACGTACATTGGGCCGACGTCGCGCCGTGATTGGCTTGACCATCGATTGCCGACATGTTACCAACATTGGCCCGAGCTTCGTCAATAAGTAAGAGTCGGCTAACGTACGTTGGGCCGACGTCGCGCCGTGATTGGCATGACCACCGGTTGCCGACATGCTGCCAACGTTGGCCCGAGCTTCGTCAATAAGTAAGAGTCGGCTAACGTACGTTGGGCCGACTTCGCGCCGTGATTGGCGTGACCACCGGTTGCCGACATACTGCCAACGTTGACCCAACCTTGGCCCGACCGTGGCCTGAAGTTGTCTTGAAATAAGAGTCGGCTAACTTAGTTTGTGCCGACGTCGCGCCGAGGTTGGCGTAACAACCAGTTGCCAACATAGTGCCAACGTTGGCCAGACGTTGGCCAAAGGTCGTCATCAAATAAGTGTCGGCTAATGTACGTCGAGCCGACGTCGCACCATGTTCGACTAATAACTGACGGTTTGCCGCGAATTCGCCAACGTCGGCCCAACGTTCAACATCGGGTGAGAGTCGGCAAACCTTACCTGGGAATCTATAGTATAAATTACAGACGTTACGACATCATTATTGCGTCCTCTTTAAATGTAGGAATAACATATTCTAGATGTAGTAAGCGTCCCAATGAAATAAAGTAAAGTTTCTTACTATATCTAGAATATGGTTAATACATTTGAAGCAAACACAATAATGATGTCGATACGTCTGCAATTTATACTTGTAATTTATAATTTTTTATTATTTACTTAACTCTAATGATATGTATCATGTGTATAAAAGATTCTCTCTATCGAATTTTAAAATTATATATAAACTTACCTTTTTAAAAAAAAGGTAAAAAAAGCGTTAAGCGTTGGTGAAACTGGCCCAAATGGTGCTTCTCGTAAAGAATCA
>NW_017296388.1:18007-18779 GCF_001594075.2 Trachymyrmex cornetzi | reverse complement strand
AAAACTCAATCTTTTTTTTATTATTTACTTAACTCTAATGATATGTATCATGTGTATAAAAATTTTTTTCTATGGAATTTTAAAATCATATACAAACTTACCTTTTTAAAAAAAAAGGTAAAAAAAGCGCTAAGCGTTGGTGAAACTGGCCCAAATGGTGATTCTTTCCGAGAAGCACCATTTGGAACATTTTCACCAACGCCAATTACTTAATCGGCCGTGAATCTGATAACTAATCACGTTTGCTGTTTAGTAGAACTAATGATATGTATCATATTCGTATAATTGATATCAACAAAATTGGCGCCAAGTTAAATTCAATGTAATTCGAACAAATTAAATTTTACCATTTTATTCCTCCCAAAGAAAAAATAATTTATTTAACTCTAATGATATGTATCATTTGTATAAAAAATTTGATATCAACAATTGGCGCCAAGTTAAATTCAATGTAATTCGAACAAATTAAATTTTACCATTTTATTCCTCCCAAAGAAAAAATAATTTATTTAACTCTAATGATATGTATCATTTGTATAAAAAATTTGATATCAACAATTGGCGCCAAGTTAAATCCCACTTCTTTATACCATGCCAAATTAAATAAATAATGAATATTAATCTAATGGTATGTGTTATTTGTACGGACGATTTGATATCAATAACTGTGGCGCCAAATTAAATTCTACTATCAGAATGAAAAGTAAAACTGAAGTGATACTATCTTTATTTATTATTTACTTAATCCAAATAGTACTATCTTTAATTTTTA
>NW_017296388.1:17459-17685 GCF_001594075.2 Trachymyrmex cornetzi | reverse complement strand
GAAAAACTATAAGTACAATTTAAAATTCGAATGGTAATTAATAAAAATAAATTATAAAAGATAATTGTATATAATTTAAAAGTAACAATAACAACATAATTGTAATATAATAAAAGTAATAATAAATTCTCTTTCATAATGTATGTCTTACAAGTCTAAATTTATTTTTCTTTGATTTAAACTTAATAGCATTCACAAGGATCATAATTTACACGACTCTATAACT
>NW_017296388.1:0-17227 GCF_001594075.2 Trachymyrmex cornetzi | reverse complement strand
AGTGTTTTTACATGAAAAATTTTTCTATTTAAATTAAATTTTTTCATTTTATACGGTTAATTCTTTAATTTTTGTGGTAACATTTAAATTGAGCAAGGTAACGCAAGTTGGTGATGTTTTGTATAATATTTTGATGGAGAATTAAATAACTACTACTTTAGTTGGAAGAGGAAACGTCTTTGAATGAATTGTGATATAATGATTTCATTTAAGAGGAATTTAAACCATTTGGATTGGAATAGAAAGATTCTTCAATAAATATACGTATACTTAGATTTCATTGTATAAAAATTAAAGATAGTACTATTTGGATTAAGTAAATAATAAATAAAGATAGTATCACTTCAGTTTTACTTTTCATTCTGATAGTAGAATTTAAGTTGGCGCCACAGTTGTTGATATCAAATCGTTCGTACAAATAATACATACCATTAGATTAATATTCATTATTTATTTAATTTGGCATGGTATAAAGAAGTGTGATTTAACTTGGCGCCAGTTCTTAATATCAAATCTTATATAAGAATAATACATAAAATTTTTTTGATAAAATTTTGATGAATTTAACTTGGCGCCAATTTTGTTGATATCAACTATACGAATATGATACATATCATTAGAGTTAAATAAATTATTTTTTCTTTGGGAGAAATAAAATGGTAAAATTTAATTTGTTCGAATTACATTGAATTTAACTTGGCGCCAATTGTTGATATAAAATCGTTTATACAAATGATACATATCATTAGTTCTACTAAACAGCAAACGTGATTAGTTATCAGATTCACGGCCGATTAAGTAATTGGCGTTGGTGATTTGATACACAAAATTATAATAATTTAGTTTCTTAATATTGTCATGAGAGGTTCACGCTGATAATGGTTCAAAATTGAACCGAAACGTACGTTTTTAAATTTATTTGTGTGTAATCAAGGTTTTTTGTAATAAAATAATTTTAATTTAATTTGCGCACTGTTAACCGCGCCAACTCACATAGCCTTTATACTAATTTATTTTTCTATATCTTCGATATTTTTCGGGATATTTGCTTGGGGAAATTAAAATGGGATATCCTGTACATAAAACTCACATAAATTAAAAAAATATAGTAACCATTCAAAACTAGAGATTTTAAGCTTTAAAAGCTTTTTTTAAATTTAAATTTGGATTTTTTATTGTTAACGAAGGTATCCCTGGTAAAAAAATTTTACTTTTAGTAAAATTATTCCACATTTTGGGACATTTCAGCGAAATTGTTGAAAATTTGCTGAAATTTTACTGAAATTGAATCTTTCAGCTAACACACTAAAAAAATCATTGAAACTGAATTGAAATTTTTCTAAAATTTGTTTGATATTTTGTTGGAATTTCTCTGAAATTTTTGCTGAAATTTTTCTGAAATTATGTTAAAAATGAATTTTTCAGTTAAAGATCGCTGAAATTAAATTGAAATTTTTCTGAAATGCTGAAATTTTGCCGAAAAGTGTACCAAAACATTAAATAATTTCAACAAAATTTTTCGACTAGGGATTGTGTGTATATAATTTTGACTAACATAATACCGCAAAACTTTCTTCCAACCCAATATGACGCAATAGTTGCAGCTCCTGACATGTTCATTGGTTATCTCGTCGCATTTTGCCACGCGGTAAGCGTTTTCGCGTCCAGTGTGTAGAAGCCATTGAGCTCACAGTGAAACAGATTATACATATATACATGTATGAACAAATAATAAGATTTAAATTTTTTTTCATGTGTTCTGCCGTTTTTCTAATCTTTATTATATAATATTTAATGTCATAAAACACACATACCTTAAACCTACTATTGAGGATATGACATTTGTCTATTGATAATGAAAAACATGCATATCATTAGATTGTTATCCCGGAAGAGAATAGCCTTCATCCGTTGTCATATACATAGGAAGTGGAATTGCAGGCACGTGTGGATGGATAATAAGGATTCAATTCCGCGTGGTTCACGTACCATGGCTCTGAGAAGACGAAGACAGTTTAGACACTTAGTTATCGCAATGCGATCGTTACTTATAATCATAATATGTAATTTTCCAAATGTTCCTTCAATTCTGTAATCTCTAAAATTACTTTTCCTTTTTTTTTAATTTATTATAATCCACATCTATGCTTGATATATACTTGATCCTATGCGTTCTCCTAGCGAAAATAAAAAACGGAGGGTAAATTGAATGTAAGAAGTGAGTAACACAAGCATAAACGAAGTTTCAAATAGGTGAGACAATAAAATGTAAAAGAGTTACGGTTCTGTTACTCTCCCCTTATATTCAACTTACATGTCAATTTTTATTTCATCTCTCCCTAATGAGAATGATGATAAGACACCGGATAAAGAAAAATGTAACAAATGTAATAAAGTTTTCTTGTGTGCGTGTAATTTGGCGCGGATGTGTGCTCGAAAGAGGAGAGAACGATAACAGTTAATATATATTGTATAGTAATTTTTGTGTAAATTATATTGCGAAATGTCTACGTCGAATTATTACGGTAACGATTATAGCGCGAGTCATATACGTGCACTGTCACACACACACGCACGCACGTACGCACGCACGCACGCACGCACGCACGCACGCACAGAGGAAAACGCCTAATATGAGATAGGCGCCTAATATGATAGCGGCGTTTCTGTCTAACTAATATCTAAACGCTATCTGTTGGTTCCACCATAAATTTATTGCTCTTGGATTGAAAATGATTTAGTAGAAAGTTCATTATTCAATCATGCCTGTAGTTATTATAAAAAAACATTTTATAATTTTTGGATGTCTCTCTCTCTTCAAGTTTCATTGAAATGAGCCTTTAAATCTTGTTTATTATTTAATAAATAAATATTTGACAATAAATTCTTCATGTAATGATAGAGTAAGGTCGTACTAATAGAAAAATACGGGATATGTTGAATTGCTTAATTACAGAAGTTAGATTTGATGATCCTAAAACCCTAAGGCGTGGAAATCGTAATATGAGATACCCAGGATATTTCTAATATGAGATAACCTATGCTCCTATGTGATAGTGAAAATCGTTGCTAAAGTATAAATATTATTACAATAATAAAAAGTTTACAATAATGAAAAGAACAACGGAATGATCGTCGAGTGCCTATTTCTGCGATGCTGGTTGTGTTTGTTTGTATTTTAGAAACATTAAATGAAGTTTTTTGATTGCAATACTGATATATTTTGCGTTTTACTATCGATTTCTCGAAGCGTCTCATATTAGGAGTACAATTTTTTTTGACTTTGCGATTTGTTCATTTTTTACATTTCTTTAATTTAAAAAAAAATGAAATTTAAATTAAATTTTATATAATATTATCTTACAGCTTATTAAATTTCCTTCCAAATGACCTATTATTTTTTTAAATTCTGTCCATAGACTTTTAGCATTTACCCAAATTGAACTTGATTCTCATAATAGGGACATTTCCTCCACACACACACACACACACACACACACACACACACACACACACGCGCGCGCGCGCGCACGCACACACACACACACGCACACGCACGCACACGCGCACACACACACACACACACACACACACACACACACAGACAGAGTATCCAAAAAGTTCCGACATGGCCAAATAACTTCTCAGGAAAGTGTTATGAATTTTTAGTACAAAAACGAAAATAAGAGAGTAATCTCCATTGGCCTCGATCTTAACAAATGAATCTGATCCTGAACACTATTTAAGAGGTTTTAGCCGTTGGTCGGATACTTAAAAATAACTTTATTATAGCATTTTAAAAAGCTCTCGACACTAGCTATTAGATTCAGAAATCAAAAGTAGGGTGTTTCTATTTAAAAATATCGATGTGACCTTGACCTGACCTTGGCAATGCTACTCAAGGTCAAACTTATAAGATCAGTAAATAGATCTTTTTGAACCTTAAAACTTTTGTATTTAACATTTTTCTCGATAACGCTTTTCTGAGGAGTTTTTTGGCCATCCCGGAACTTTTTGGACACTCTGTGTATACGTATATACAAAGGGCCCCGTAATTTTTTGTCAAATGTTTTAGAGTGGACTAAACTGAGTCGAAAAATCCTCTATCACATTTTGCAATTTTCGCAATAGTTAATAGAGTATTAATTACGACAAATGGCTGGATCTTCAATAATTTTTTAATCAAGTACTATCAACTTTATAGAAAAACAGTAAGAGACAAAAATTGCTTATTTCCTTCTCATAAAGTTCTGAAATTTTTTTCAGAATTTTTTAATACTGTATTTGTTCATATTGGTAAAACAGTTGTCAATATAAGAAAATGTAGTATGAAAAAATTGATAAAAAATTTTGGAAAAATTTTTAGAGCTTTATGAGAAAAAATAAACAGTTTCCGTCTTTTGCTGTTTTTCTGTAAAGTTGATAGCATTCGAGTAAAAATTATAAAAGACCAATATTCGGCAATTTTTAGTAGGGTAACTCGGGGAATACGCCAGTTGAGGAATATGCCACTCGTTGTGTTTAACAATGACACCGATTAGCAGCGCTTGCGTTAATGACACAGAATTATTTACAATTTTGTGCTTAACGTGTTGCATAAGTATCAAGAATTTCCTCGCAACATTAATGTTTTTATGAGGTAAATATGACGGCATGGTATACGAAAATGTACTTTTTATAACTTTTATAGTACTTTATGTAAGTTATTATTTAAACATTACACAATATTTAGCTCGATTAGCTTGTTAATCTATTAGTGCAGGTTAAAATGAAAATATTCAGTACATCGGGCGTTATAACCAAACATTTTGCCGTATC
This sequence comes from Trachymyrmex cornetzi, assembly GCF_001594075.2. Taxonomy (NCBI): domain Eukaryota; kingdom Metazoa; phylum Arthropoda; class Insecta; order Hymenoptera; family Formicidae; genus Trachymyrmex; species Trachymyrmex cornetzi. The sequence goes on along the minus strand of NW_017296388.1, from coordinate 12,409 downwards.
ATTCCGTTGTGACAAGATATTTGTATTGACAAATACTTAATAAATAAACTTAAATGTTTATTTATTTGCTTATTATTGTATTATATTAATTTACTGCTCAATTCAAAATTCTGAATAGAGAATACAATTTTTTAATCTATTTTAATGAATAGAATTTTCTTGATTACTGGAACTTAGACTACTTGTAACACTATGTAAATATAAAGTAAAACAAATATTTATTTATACGTTCCATACTTACACATTACATACTTTTACTTTTAAAAATGGCCCAAAATGTAATTGGATAATATCTAATTGTTGCAGTAGATGGATTCACGAGGACTGTTCGTAGAAAGATATATTTATGCTATTAAAAATGTGTCTCAAAGTTTATTTTACATGTTGTGTAACTTAATCTATCGAAGTTATTACTTATATCCTTATATTGTTTATATTACCTATATTATGTTACAAATGTTTATTTTCATCACAAAAATCATTAATAATGTATTTTTGCAATAAAAAAAAACAAAATAAATGTTGTATTTTTTTGTATGTGGTATATTATCCCCGTGGTGGCATATTACTCATTTTTCGGCACTATGGTATTTCTTTATTTTTAGTAACAAAAAATGAATGTATTCGATTCCAATTATACACAAATAATAGATAAAAAATGGAAGAAAAAGATCAGTATGTAAAGTTATTTTAATTTGAACGAATAATTACCAAAAAATCTAATTTTGCTTAAGTGTGGCGTATTCCCCCGACTTACTTTAATATAATATCTCGTTAAACAAAATGGTAGAGGACTTTTTGACTCAGTTTAGTCCGCTCTGTCTGCACAAAAGCGCTTGTTAAAAAATTGCGACATCCTATGTATATACATATATATATATATAAATATATATAATAAACAATATCTAATATATTACAATAAAAATAAATTATAATATGAATGTATATAACATGTTTCATTGCGTTTCTTTAAATTCATTCTCATTCGTCCGCGATCGTATTTTCTAATCATATATTATTGGAAGGAGAAAGAATTTAATTGCAGATCACTTTGAGATTAAAAATGATGGCTTGAAACGCACCTTTCGATCGATAATTGATTAATTGCGCTCGATCACGTGAATCAATTGCCGATATAATTTCGCAACATTGTATAACTTGGTCATGTCGTCCTAAGGCCTTAATCGTTGCGACTTAATGCATACCAGATGCCTGAAAGGTCGGGCCAAAGCGTATTATAAACTTAAACACGTACGGCTTAAAAATCTCGCCTTGTCGGTATTTTCCGTCAATTTTATTTTATTTATTCCGTTTACAGTATGTCTCATTTTCGCATCGCGATACCACATGCACCAGTCTTTTTACTTTTATTTACGCACTATTGTCGAAGCATTGGATTTAAAAGATAAAATTCGGTTTTAGATGGCTTTTTCCACGTGCGCAGGATTGAAATAGCGAATTCTTATTAAAAAATTATTTATATTTCACTCATCTTACTGATAAATAATTACTGATAAATAAACGTTTCGGTCTGTCATCAGACCATTCTCTAATATTCAACCAATAATGCATAAAACAGACTTACAACAATACTTCCATACATAATCTAACCTATCTCACAACATATATTCGCTTTGTTCGATATTACAATTATATACATTTCCTTACGTATGATTTTACATTCTAACAATTAATCCTATACCAAATTCGATCGTCGAATCATGCCATGATTATAATGTCCGCGCTACATGTACTATGTTTTGATCTACATTGGAAATTTCCTCGCGACTGAGATAACAGCTTCCTCTCTAATAACAACGAGAAAAAGAAACTCAGTTAACGTTAACAATGTGTTATATAACTATAATATAATATTATACCTTTAAACATCTTTAATGTCATCAGTACGTACATTGCTGAACCACCAATCCCAGATGTCAATAATTGAACCAAAAAACTTCCTGATTCTAGTCAACGTAATAAATTAAAATAAAACTTAATGACTCTAGTTAACAATAATAAAATTAAATTAAAGCAAAATGTCAATTATAAAAACAAGAAATATTAATAAGATTACCTCCGTTAAATTATTTAATCAAGACATTAGTAGCACAGCAAGAAATCACGTCCTAATAATAATATTACAACGGTCGAGAAAACAAAACACACATCATCAACACTCGACGACACGGACAATACTGAAATAAGCGATGATATTATCCTCACATATTGCGTTAAATTTTGCTTCTATGGAAAGAAGACTTATAAAAGTGGAAAGTATGATTCTGGAAACCTTTCAGTGTCTGTTTGCTTATTTACACCATTTTTTTGTTTTTTTATATGAATCATTTCTGATGTGAGTCGTTTGTACATATAAGGTTCTTTGTCCAAGATTTGAACATTATCCCAATCTCAATATCATGTTCACTATTCATCTGGTGTTCTGCTAATACTGACGAAGATCTTTTTTGTTTTTTTACATCCGATTTATGTTCATTGATTCGAGTACCCATTTTCCTTTTTGTCTGACCCACGTATGATGCATCACAATTTAAACATTCAATTTTATAAACAACGTTTGAAAATTCCATCTTGTGTAAATTATCCTTACCTAACTTAATCACCGTTGTTAAATTATTCATGGGTTTGTACGCCACTTTCTGATTAATTTTATCTGCTATAGTAATAAATTTTTCTGATATGTTCTTTACATATGGAATTGTAAAATAATTATTAATTGCAAAGGTCTCATCCACAAAATTATTTTTCTTATGTCATTAACATATAAATTATTTCTTTTTGATAGTTTTTTCAATCTACAATTAATCATGGAAAATATAATGTGTAACGGATAACCATTCATAAGTAAAATATTAATTAATTCTTTAATATTATTTTCATGATAATCAGGATGCGACAAGAACAGTATTCTATTCAATAAGCCAATTATTACTCCTCTTTTATGCTGGTCCGGGTGACTCGATTTATAATTTAAATAGCGACCAGAATTCGTCGGTTTTTTGTAATTATCAAACCTTATATGTTCATGTTTCACAATAGCTGTGACATCTAAAAAGTTTACACAATCATCTTTACCTTCATCCAACGTAAATCTTATTCTATTATGATAAGAATTAAAACGCTTTAAAACCTCGTCTACACAGTTGTGAGGTAACACAATTAACATGTCATCGACATAACGAAATGGATTTAAGCTCGTAAAAAAATAAGTCAATGGCAAGGGGAAACCATTATTACTTCTGTTGCACGATCTCGTGACTTTGCACAACGGATAAAACGATATCATTGCCGACGTTGACAAGCTTATTATAGACTTGCATATGTGTGAGTTGACTTATTGGCTCTCCATTCACGCGGATCACTACGTCGCCCGCTTACAAACCAGCTATAGGGACCAAGCCTCCGATCGTCACCTTGTCGAACAAACGTGCTTAATAAGAAAATGGAAACAGAAACATAGATAATTTTAATATCACTTTATTCGAAAATTATTACTCAAATGTTTCTCGCAATTAACGTGATTAAGCTGAAATCAGACTATGCATTAAAGATTGAGAATGAAGATTAAAAATTGTGAAATTTGACGAATACAGACGAAGAAATTTTAACTTCTTTGGTTTTAATAATTAATCAAATTTCAATCTTATAATCTCAACCGTTAATGCGTAATCTGATACTGGCCTTAGACGTTTACATTTTACTTATGCTTTATTAAGGAATACATCGAAAAAGAAGAATCATAAGTAATTTGAAAATATATAAATAATGAAATAAATTGAGCTCTTAAGATAACAAATGAATATAAATTAGTGACAGGCGATTGAGAGCAACAATAGTCGCAGTCAGACGATTGAGAGCAAAAATAGGCGCAGTCACTGCAGGGACTGCGCCTATTTTTGCTCTCAATCGTCTGACACTAATTTATATTCGTAAGTAATTTGTGTTGTTGAGTATCTATAATCATAAAATGCAAACATTAACATATTGTACCTTACTCTGACGACGGTCAAAGGAAAAGTAAAGTCCACACCTCCGGAGAGTCGAAAGCCCCACGGTTGATTCTTACATCGCGACAGTTTAACGTCGGTAGTGATGGTGGCATTGATGGCCGTCATGGAAAGTTTAGCACAATGTTTCGTTTTGCCTGAAAATAGACTTTGCATACGTACATTCCGATTATCTACAAAATTGCGACCATTTTTTTGTAAATCGGATGACGTAATCATAGATTTATTTATTTTAGAAAACGCTAAATCTATCCACTTTATACTCACCACGACAATCTTGTCACTCAGATCGTTCCCACGACAAATCAACACGTCTGAGATAGAGTACAAGTAACAATCAAAGATCGCTGATCGTCTTTGGTCTCTGCATCGCGGCGTGATTCAAATTTCGTTGCAGAGATAGAGAGAGAGAGGGGAGGGGGGAGACAGAGAGAGAGAGAGAGAGAGATGCAGCTAAATTAGAGTTTAATTTATTATAAGCTCTAGAATGGCTTTCAAGCGTTAAAAGAACAGTTAAATTAAAGAGTAGAGGAAGGTCACCGATACCGACATACCACTTTGTTTTTAGACAATATTTCTTAAACAAAAGGTAAAAATAAAACTTCAAAAACATAAATACAAAGTAAAAAGTGTCTTCTATCATATAGTATAAGCAATTTTTATAACACTGTTTGCAATTTTGCAATAATTAAATTTTTCGTAAGTTATGCAAAAATGAGCGTCTGATAAAAAATGGGCTCCAAAACTGACATAGTAGGCAATAATACCAACATTCCTATTCTATAAATAAAGATATATCCTATTCTGTAAAGAAAACTAATTTATGAGACAATAAACATTTAAAATAACATAATATTATCAATAATACAGTCACTATTATTTTAATTACGCAATTTGCAAAGGAACCGTAAGAATTTTCTTCTCGGATTCATAGAATTGGTTTTTAGCTGATTTGGTATAGAAATAAACCACAAATATATGAATTATGAGTTTGTACTTCTTTAATTAGCTAAACAGATCATGATTTTATTAGTATTAATAGTAAAAAGTGCAATAGTTGGTTTCTGAGAAATAAGGGGGTGTCACTTTAGGAGACCTAAAGTGACAGTATCGGCGACTTTCCTCTACATATTAATTGAAAGCATATAATACAATATAATATAATTTAATTTAATTACAATTATAATTATGCAAGCAAAAAAGGAAGAGAGAGGATGGATGGAGGGAGGGAAAGGGTGGGGCGAGAGAGTTGCGCCCGCGCTGAGTACTATTTTCAGTACGACAATGGGGATGACATGCGCGAGAGTTGCGTCCACAGATTCACACGGCGAATACGCGCCAGATGAATAGAGGAGACCGCAGGACGATCAAATTGTTTCCTCGTCGAAGATTAACAAAGAAATTAATGTATTGATTAATGCTGTATCTGACCTCCTCTTGACCAAGTTAACCATCCTTGAGCCCAGTTTATCTTAGCGTTGACTCTTCATACAATCAGTTATTTTCCTCTGCGCCATATTACGAACGTATCAGGGCGAGGGCGATATTTGATTTCGTGCAAAGGGCGCACGCCCCGACGACGAACTGATACCCGACCCCGACCCCGACACCGATCCCGGCGATACAGCTGAGTCCTCGCCGTGTCACGAGTGAATCCGGTCATTCGGACTTCGCTCTTCTGGAGAAGGACCTTCGTAGACTCCTGTACCCTGTACCCTGATCGTATTTCATGGACTTTATCGTCGTACGTGCTGTCGGGATCGCCGCGCTGATAAACCGCATGCATTTCGTCTGACTCATCGATAATCGTCCTTTCGGATCTCCCGCTTCACGCGTTCTACTACGCGAAAAGCAAGGTTAAATGCCAAGGGTAAGTGAGGCGATTATCCACTGCTCGCTGGATATGATTCGCGTTCCAATGTATCCACAATCCGGTATTTTTTCATTTTTGTCACTTGCTTCTGTTGCTTTGTTGCGTTTTCGTTTTTTTGGCCGTTTTGAATTATTTAATAGATTATACTCGCAGATGAGAAGGTACATTCTTGAAAATATTTGGCTTTAAACTGTACGTGAACCTTCTCTGTCAATATGCCGTGAAAAATTTGACTCGCACGTATTTTGTATGCATACATTTTCTCATTTGTTCTTTTTTACGCACTTTTTGACGTACTTTTCGATATTTTACCTTAAATTAGGTAAAGTAATGAAACTCATGATCTTTGTACGATTTCTCACAATCAATAAAGTTCGTCATGTGCTTTTTGCAGAATATTATAATATAGTAGTCGGTAAAAACAACATACAAATTGATGAATTTTGAACTTCAAAATTTTACACACACACACGCGCGCGCGCGCGCGCGCACACACACGCACACACACACATACATGTATATAGTATATATTCTCAAAAAACATGGATCGCTATATATATATATATATAATAATCAAATTCTATTATAAATTTGGACATAAATTGCAAATCACTTAAGATGGATTTGAAACTTACCAATGTAAAATTATCAGTATGAATCGTACTAAAATGAATTGGGACAAAACGCTATAAAGAAGCAGCGTAAAATAAGTGTAAATTATTAACGCTAGATTGCAGACTAAACTTCGAAAAGCGTTTAGTTTGGTATTATGTGAAATAAAGTTAAAAGGAAACATACACATGCACAGAGAGGGAAAAAGAGAGGGGGGGAAGAGGTAGAGAGCGAGAGGGTGACAGAAGGGGAGAGTGGGAGGGGGGAGAGAGGGAGAGAGAGAGATGCGAAAGACTTCAAGAGAGGGGTGAGAACGCAGGTTCTGGGGGTAGCTGTATCATGCCAGTAGCTGCATCGATCGTTCTCTACTGACGCTACAGAGCTCGTCTCCAACGGGTGAACAATGGCTGTGTTCCAAAATTGTTTGTCAGCGCTGGCAGTACTGCCAACACCGTTCCAAAAATCATCGTAGCACGCTGTGGCAGTGCTGCGAGAGGGTAAATACGTCATTAATGTTGTTGTCATTTCCTACTGCGACTGCTGCGGTTGTCGAGGTGAGGCAGCTACAGCACAAGATGGCGGAAAAGATGGAGGAGTTAATTTTAATCGATGCTAAGAGTAACACTGAGTATAAACTCAGTGTTTCTGTAGAAGATGCTAAGGGTATATCCACACAAACTTGCATAGCCACATAAACATATACATAAAGAAAATTATCAAATTGCAGTTCTCTTTTAAAGTCGTACATAAAATGTGATTGGATAATTTTCTTTATGCATACGTTTATGCGGCTATGCAAGTTTGTGTGGATATACCTTAAGAAAGCAAGAAGTAGTGAGTAGATTTATAATTTTTTTGTAGTCTGCTTTTTGTAGTCACACTTATTTATTCTTATTTCGAATTCAAATACAAAAATTGACATAACCTATGTACAAGAGGAAATCAAAAAGTAAATTTATTTTATTCACATACAATAGGCGTTAACAAAATATGTACATTATTTCTCAATACAATCATTTAGCTTTGCATAAAATTTTGTTTAACAATCTACAAATCTGATTTCATCTATGAAAAACTGGTTTTTGACTATCCTCGAAACATCAATGGTATATACCGTTTCCTTAACTTCCTTAACTTCCTCATTAGTCCGGATCTATAATAGGTGTTTTAAGCCTTAAGCCGTAAGAAATTGACCAACTACAGTCAAATGTGAGGAGAATAATTGATTGTGATTCGTCCATTTTTTTATGGCTTAAAGCTTAAAAATCTATTGTAGATCCGGGGTTACTATTACGATCTTTGTGCTTCGAGCAAATTGGTTTCCATTTATTTGTACCTTCGATATTCTTGGTTGACGTTCGCAATAATTATATATAATTTCCGCTAATTCTGAATCTGAATCACTAGACTCTTCATCACTAGAATCAAGTGCTAACTTTATAATAGTTTCAAATACGAATTTTTTCTGTATGCTTCTCTCCATATTTCTAGGTTACTTGTTTCTTTTCGCTGACGTCGCTATATGCTGACAGCACTGAAAATATCGTTCCAAAATGAAAGCTGCGTTTGCATAAAAAGCATGCTTATGAAATTGGAACACTATTGGTAGCATGCACTTATGACGACATGCTCGCAGTGTTGACAAACAATTTTGGAACACAGCCAATATAACTTTATTGCGTCAGAAAAGCAGTACAAATTGCGATAATGCATGCATTATATCTCAAGAATCAGCTATTGCGTGTCGATACTATTCAATTGATGGCCAATTGATGACATGTCGCATGTAGATTTCAAACTGACCTGAACACTTATTATGCGAGCAAAATTTTCGCGTCCCTTCATATTCAATTGCAAGTTCTGTTTTGTAGAATATGTATTCTCTCTCTCTTTCTCTCTCTCTCTCTCTCTCTCTCTCTCTCTCTCTCTCTCTCTCTAATTGGGCAAATGTTAACGAACCTTTTCTCTCTCTTTTTTCTGCCGCAATCAATCTCGAATACTACCCAAGGAATAATGATACGCTTCCTTCATGTATGACGTATATGATCGTGCGAAGCAACCGAGATAGCCATGCGGGCATGAGCGAAGCCAAAGGTTGAAGGGGTTGTTGAGGTTTATTCAAGGTTGAGCAAACCTCACGTGTCGCTTGTCAAAGGCCGGGTTAGTCGCTGGAAAATGAACTCTTCTATATCTCATTGATTATTCTATTTTATGATACGCTAAGAAAACGAGACGAAATCGAGCGATCGGGCCGACGATATAGCCTTGCCAGTAATATTCTCAACGCTGTCCAAGGCATGCGTTCTATTCGGTTTAAAATAGCAACTTCATCATGGCAATGGAAAGGAAAAAGAGAAGAAGAGTGTCTTGGTTTCATCGTACGACTAATTAGTTCAAAGATCAATTGTGATTGATTGCTTTCGATAGCAACGCACAGATGTGGGATGAAGAGTAACATCTATTTTGCGTTATCTCTTTCTCAATGTAGGTGCGACGGTGTCCACCTACGAAGTTTCTCCGATGAAAAATTGAGAGTGCTGAAGATTTACTGATAGAAACATGCCCGGACGATCGCCGGCAAGGGCATACGAGCGGCCCATTACAAGCGAAGATTGCGGGTTTGCCACCACTTGAATATCATCACGGGAGGTGAGATAATTGCGTAAAGATATTTTGGTAATATAGTACGTAACGAAAGCAAAAACCTTCTAACGATCTTTCAGCTATCGAATTTCTGTGTTGTATAAAATTACCGCTAGCTATTTGTAACATTTCTTACTTAATTCATATATCAATTACGCGGAGAAGTTACCTTGAGATATTACCAAATTATCTTATCCTCGAAAAATATTATTCTTAAATAAATTAACACTTCTCGGAGCTTTCATTTTGTTACAAGAACAAATGACCAGGGCGCAGAATGGGCGAATCTTGGCTTTCGGTCCTACTCGCTAGCACGTTGACAACCATGATAATGATGGCGGTGACGAAGGCCAATTCATTCTCGACGCCGTCTCTGTCGACGATTGTTCGTGACGATATCGTGGATTCCAAACGGGTTTGTCTTCATTGATAATTATTTCGTCTAATTATGATCATGGTGGAAAAAGACAGGTGAGACAATGCTCATGATGGCAATTCAAAGCAATCAGATAGCCAATCAAATTTTGGTTCTACTGCGCATCCCTCAAGTTATCTCACTTGTCTCTTACCACTATGATAAAGGCTGTGATCCAAAATTTACTGCCAGTACAGAAAATCTATAGTTTACGTCACATGCACTGTAGATTTTTTAATACTGGCAGCATATTTTAGAAACCCTGTAAAACTAACCTCCCTCCCACAGCGATAAATTAATTCTAACACATTTCAAAATTAGGTTCTAATTAGGTGCTAATTAGGTGCTGAAGTGCTCGAACTGTTTGGCAAAAAAAAATTATTGGGGAAGGCTAGCTTAACATTAAGCCCTCCCAATAAAAAAACTAAATACTTATTGTGTAAACGAACAAAACAAATACACCAGAATTAAGTGCTAATTAGATGCTCCAAGGAATGCTTAAAATATTTCGAAAATATATATTATAATGTATACAGAATTATATACAGAACTTAGGTGCCAGTCGAACAATCGGTTCACAACAGAAAAATTGCTTTAAAAAATTAGATGCTCTGACAAATTTGGTATTAAAATGTATGTTATTTAAACATATAACGTCGCGCGCCGAATTAGGTGCCCGTTCCCTTTAGTTGAAATTCGAACTCAAAGGCAGGCCGCGCGGTCCCCAATCAGCAAAGAAATATTTCTGAAATGTTTTTTAAACGGTTTTTTTTATTGCAAAAAGCGTTTAAAAAACATTTAAAAAATGTTTAATTAATGGGATAGATCCTTTTTTATTAATTAAAAAGATGTTTTCTTTACATTTAAAAAGCGTTTATTTAACGTTTTGAAGGAACATTTCTATAACGTTAAAAAACCTTTTTTAATGATAAAATTATTTCAACAATATTACAAAAAATAAATACGAGAGTCGTCTGAAAAGTTTTGAGCCTCATGATGGCGTTACTCGTCAAAGCCATTCTGGTATTATAATCGTGATACTTACGAAAGATATCTGTGACAATTGTGGCCACTTTGGACGTTCAGTTCTTGTTTGACAATTATTTGTGTCGTTATTTTGTAAAAATGGAAAAAATTGAATATCGTGCTATAATTAAATTCTTGCATTTGAAAGGCAATACCTTCTACGCAAATTAAAGCCGAGTTGGATGCTGTTTACGGGGACTCTGCCCCATCATTTGCCACCATGAAAAGATGGGTAGCTGAATTTAAACGTGGTCGTACCAACTTAGCTGATGATGAGCGTTCGGGATGGCACACAACTGCGACCATCACCGATAACATCGAAGAAATTCATCAAATGATAATGGACAACCGTTGAATTAAGATTAGGGATATAGCAGAGGCTGTTGGCATATCAAAAGAACGTGTTTGTCATATTGACTGAAGAATTAAGCATGAGTAAGTTAACCGCGCGTTGGGTGCCGCGCTTGCTCACTCTGGATCAAAAACGGATTCGAATGAACATTTCTAAGGCCCTGTTGGAGCGGTTTAAGCGAAACGAGTCGGATTTTTTGCGTCGATTAATAACGGTTGATGAAACTTGGGTCCACCACTTCACTCCTGAAACGAAAGAACAATTAAAACAGTGGACTGCGAAGGGTGACCCTGCTCCGAAGAAAGCGAAGACGGTTTTATCGGCGGGAAAGGTGACGGCGACTGTTTTTTGGGACAGTCATTGAATTGTGTTGATCGACTATATTGAAAAAGGTAAAACAATAATAGGGACGTACCACACATCATTGCTTGACAAGCTGAAGGCAGTAATTGAGAAAAAACGACCGCATTTGAAAAAGAAGAAAGTGCTGTTCCATCAAGATAACGCACCGTCTCACACTTCGGCGGTCGCTACGGCAAAAATTCACGAATTGCGGTTCGAATTAATTGACCATCCATCGTATTCACCAGATCTGGCCCCCAGCGACATTTTTCTGTTTCCTATGCTCAAAGTTTGGCTCGGAGGATAGAAATTTTCATCGAATGAGGAGGTTATCGCATCCGTAGACGCCTATTTTGCAAAGCAAGACGCTCAGTATTATTTGAATGTATTAAAGGGGTGGGAGCATGTCAGTATTACTGATTCAATATTACTGATCAGTATTATTGACTGTGTAGGCCATCGTAACGTTCGGTCACAATGCTCACAAGGATTGTTTGTCCTTATTTAACTTTATTTGATAACAAGGATGGAATAATTTCACAAGCATTGTGTTGAATAGAACGCAGCCTACTTCTATTAACTTTATACAAAATATATATAACACAATTATTTGAATAAATTGCACTATACTGTGTCAATCAAATTTATATATGATATTTTTGGAATGAAAGTGATTTATATTTTGTGTTTCTTTTATATTTTTTCACAGCAATTATGGATAATAAAAAAGAAAAAGTAAGATTTAAATATTATTTATGTTTGTCTATGAATTGATATTAAAATCCAATTGTAACACAGTATAACACAAATTCACTTTTTATTTAATATATCAAAATTACATTATATAAATTCAAAATTAAATTATTCGAAATTTCTTAATTAAAAATTTGCAAAAATGCAAATCTATCAAAAACATTTCTGATAAAGCGCATATATCCATCTATTTCCAACTTTACTACAACGTAAGTAAATATAAATTAAAAATAATTAGATATTTGAATATTAATGTTAGATGAGTTAATAAATTTGTTTTTAATTTTTATTTATTTTATTTTACAGATAATAAAGACACGTTATTATTTTACTTACTGCCTCATTTAATTGAAGGATCACGAAAA
>NW_017296387.1:2963-3165 GCF_001594075.2 Trachymyrmex cornetzi | reverse complement strand
TTGGCATTCCAAGAATGGATTTGAACACGGAGAAAACCCGCGAAACACAAGATTGTCATATTGGCCGAATATTTTATGTTTTTTATTCGTACTGAATGGATGATTAGTTTGTGGGAAAAAAAATCGTAAATGTAGTCATTTTTCAAGATTTGACATTTTTTATCTCGAAAACTATTGATTTTATCAAAAAAGTTTAAAACAT
>NW_017296387.1:1723-2383 GCF_001594075.2 Trachymyrmex cornetzi | reverse complement strand
CCTGTATAGTATTCGAAAATTATATTTTACGATTGGAAGAGCCTAATGATAGGTTTTGTAAAAATGAACTTTTTTAAATAAAAAATTACAATTATTTTTAAAGATAAGAACGCAGTCTTACTTGTCTCTATATTGAACACAAAACTGATTGCATATAATATGTAACCATGTAGTATTTCAATAATGCCAGAAGCGTCTATTTTGACGGTACTGATTCGTAGTATCATACGCATGTGTAATAGTTTGCCATAAATGCCAGAAGCGTCTATTTTGACGGTACTGGTTTGTATTATCATATGCATGTTATTGTTTGTTATAAATATCAGAAGCGTCTGCTTCGACGATACTGACAGAATAAATCTCAGAGACGTCTAATCAGACAATACTGATAAAAATATCAAAAGCGTTTGTCTTGACTGTAATGGCAAAATAAACGCCAGAAATGTCTATTTTGACGGTACTGGTTTGTATTATCATATGCATGTTATTGTTTGTTATAAATATCAGAAGCGTCTGCTTCGACGATACTGACAGAATAAATCTCAGAGACGTCTAATCAGACAATACTGATAAAAATATCAAAAGCGTTTGTCTTGACTGTAATGGCAAAATAAACGCCAGAAATGTCAATTTTGACGGTATTGGTTTTTATTTTTTTAT
>NW_017296387.1:0-977 GCF_001594075.2 Trachymyrmex cornetzi | reverse complement strand
TGTAACTTTCAAGTCTTACATTTCAATAAGAACTTAATAAAAAAAAAATAGTTTTGAAAAGCTACACTAGCTGTTAAATTGTAGAATAAAAATGGCATGTGTCGTTAAAAAAAAATAAATGTGACCTTGATCTGATCTTAGAGACGCCATTCAACGTCAAACTAAATATCAGTAAATAGCTTCTTTAAAACCTTACAACTTTGGTCTGAAACGTTTCATCTAAAAACATTATTTAAGGCCCTTAGCATAATGATGACCGTAACCAAGTCGTAGAACGTGAATCATAATCATAGGTCATAGGGTGTTTACGATAATTCGAGTTTGAGTTAGTTCCATTTTACGATAGACTTAACCATCTAATATCTTCATGGTTCATGACAACTCAATGCTGTCCGATAAATCGAGTAGAGTTGGCGCAGTAGAGTGCACGTGCTTGCGAGATCTAATTATAAGGTAAGAGAGTCGTATTAAATATGAAAGAATTATATTAGAAAATAATGAGTTATTAAATTTAATGAGAATTGCAAGTATAAAATTGTAGTTACAATTGTGAACGAGTATTATATATCTATGAAAATGGGAAATTCGAATATTCTAACCTATTATTCTAACCTCTTTTCACGTAATTTGTGTCTACAAAATAATAATTTATCTGTTTAAAATGTAATATAAATACCGTATGCCGTATAGAATAGAATAGAATTTGTGGACATTGGTTTTCTTTTTTTACAGTTATCTGGCATTAATTATACGGTACACCAGCAATACTAGTGATTGGAGCTTTACTATTTATATTTGTAATCCACATAAGCTTCAACGAACCTACAGTAATTCCAAGAGCGACACTCGACGAAGTAGCTTACATTGAAAAACATCGATACAAATATAATCCTAGAACAATTTGTGGCAATTATATTAATGGTACTAATAGTGATGGTAATGGTAATCGTTAAATATTTTCAGACAAGAAATGGATG
>NW_017296386.1:11056-15272 GCF_001594075.2 Trachymyrmex cornetzi | reverse complement strand
AATACAAACAAACACAGTCAACGTGCGTGACAAATGAGCATGCGGTATATACCCAGAATTCGTTTTCAGATAGTTGGAATCAAGCATCGCAAATATACAAGCACCCAACGTTCATTCCGGTTGTCTTTTTTATTATTATACAATATCATTTATACTTATTTAGGTATACTATTTATATTAATATACATTTATACTATTTAGGAACGATTTTCACTATGACATAGGGACATTGGTTATTTCATATTAGGAATATCCTGGGTGTTATATTACAATTTCCACGCCTTATGGTTTTACGCTCATCAAATCTAAAAAACTTCAGTAATCAAACAATTCAATATATCCAATATTTTTCTATTAATACGACCTTACTCCATCATTACATGAAAAATTTATTTCCAAATATTTATTTATTCAATAATTAACAAGGTTAAAATGCTCGTCTCAATGTAACCTGAAAACATACAAATTCTAAAATCTTATTTTACACAATGAGTATAGGCATAATCTAATAATGTATTTTCTACTAAATATTTTTCAATCCAAGAGCAATAAACTCACGATGGAACCAATAGATAGCGTTTATTAGTTTACAGAAATCTATCTCATATTAGGCGCTTATCTCATAAGAGGGGGCTTTTTTCTATATATAAAATAGAACGTATTCAAGATCTTATTTATAATTAATTCTTTTAAATTTAACCTTTTCTCTCCTAACGCTGGCTAGGTTCGGCAAACTCAAAGCGATCCGTATAGACGAACGCTGTCTACAGCCAGGATTCGCCAAGTAATTTATAGTATTTCTTATAGTAAGAGTTACGCCAAACTATCCTGTACAACCATATACGTGTATATGCGTTGTTAACACTGATTTGATCAAATAATGAATATTTAAACATAATTTGTAGTGGTAGTATATTGATACATATAATGCCACTGGCATGAAAGAGATAATTGAAAAACGATTTACAAAGAAATTATAATTACCTTATTTTAAGGGATAATCCCTTTTTTTCAAAAACATGTCAAGGTGGCGTTGTCCATGCTATTCGGGCATAAAATAATAATTTAAACGCCAAAAACTATCCACATATAATGTGTACACTTTTGGCGCGGGATCAATGGCGGTATCCCGACGGACCACTCGGTTTCTGAGCGAAAGGGTTAACAAAACTATTTTCATCAAGTGTAATGATAGCATATTTTCTTTCAGATATATGCCACAGTTTTGTCCATTAGGATAACTCTTACGCAGGTATATAACAGACCTTCCATTCTCGCAGTAATGCATGAGAAATTTTGTTTGATTATGGTTTGATATGAAAGATTCACGCGCGCGTATACAATTAAATGCATTTTACTTAAATCAAAATCTCGGATTTTGTCATAACAATTAGAAAGAATTTCTGGTTGTTATGACAAAAATCGAGATTTTACATCTAAAGCTATAATTATTTTATAGGTATTATATTATTTGTTGTATTATAAGAGGATTTATTTAATATTTTTCAGTTTGGTTGGACATATAATTCTTTTAAATTTGGATCATCAGAAACATGATTAATTTTAATCTCAGCGCCATGTAGCAGACCAATTATTGTGTCAGTTGACACAAATCGGGCGAATATGCTGTATTGTTTTATGTCGTCGTGTTGTTTTCTGTAGTAAATTGGAACAAAATGATATGTTCCATTGTTGATGAGAAAACCTCTTCTCTTTCCGTCGTCAATATAATTTTGAGAAATATTTACAGAAATTTTGAAAGTTATAGCAATAAGATTAATTTGAATTTCTCTATGTTACATACTGCTTTTTAAGTGTGTAAGTTTATACATTATGAGTGCATAATGCGCATATTTATCCTTGTTGTAAATTCGATGAAACAAGGAACATTATTCGTAAAACAAAATGCCCCAATAATTTTCAGAGAGACATGTTCGATCAACGAGGTATTCTGCGAGCATAGTTAACGAAAAATTTATTTAATTAACGAGTAATTTTGGTATATTAACAAGGTACAATTATCAATGCAGTTCAAAATACAATTAAAAAAATATTATTACATAGTAGCATAATTGAAAAATTAATAATGCGCGTTTAAATATACGGTAGCGTTGAAAATATACGTATAATAACCCAAATTTTATTGAACCAATGGTTACTTTTCCATGAATATATATCATCCCCTATAAAATGCATTCTTTTTATTTCGCTATCTCATTTTTTAGCCATATTACGAAGAATTTAAATACAGGATTATTCATTCAAGATAATAAATTTTTCTTCTATGACGATAAAGTTATATACAATTTCTGGTTGATGATTAAATAGACAGAAGAATCTCTTCTTTATTTTTCCATATGAGACATAAAGAAAATCTATACAACTTACTGTGTAACTTCTATGTAGAAAATATTCGTGAAAGTCTCAGAAGTATTCAAATGTCTTCAAATTTAGTCTTTTATCACAGGAATTCGATCATCATGGAGCAGGAGACCGGCACGACAATAGCGGAGGCTTTGGCCGGCATCGCTCGCGATTGTTATCTGCAGAATTACACGTTTACGGCGCTTTAATAAATCCACATTTCTCGCATTTACGTTCAAAAAAATGAATAGTTTACTATTAGAGTGAATAATAACTATAGGCATTATCATTCATTACTATAGTAATGAACAGTTAATAAATGTCTGTTATTAAGAATATTTAAAAGGAAAATGTTTGTGAGATAGTCATTGGATTTAATTTGTAAAAAGTAATTTATAAAAGTAACGCAATATAATTGTGTTAAGTACATATACTACATGAAGACAATAAGAAATACATGAAAAACATCTTTTTTACGCTCGTGTTTCCTCTCGGAAAAAACCGGCAACCTTCCGAAGAGTATCCTTGTCCACAGAAACACCTCTCGAAAAATTTGCCGTTCAGAACTGGCACTAAAACTATTAGTCCCAGTATGCTTATGCAATTGAAGGATCAGTGTGCACACCACAAACATATGAGAGAGGTAAACACAGGCCAGAGACCTAATGTAAGAAGAAGAAGAGAACAAATATATTTACAATCAAAAACTATATATATTCGACCCTTGCTTGTCTTTTTCCTGTAACTTCTTAGGCAATATTGGCCTTGTAAGCGGTGGTTTCAATGCTTCTTCCTCGTGTTCGAAGCCAAAAGACACGAGTGGGAAAACAGAAACACATGGACAAACAGCGATGCATAAATCTAAAATTGATATGTCAGGAATTAATAATACTATTAAAGTTGACTTAAGACAAAATTTAAACGTGCTTTTTTATTTTTGTATCCAAAATTCCAGAGAAATATATTAAAATATATAAATAAATATAATACCATAAAACTTTCCGATAAATTGTCGCATGTTTGCGCTTGCGAAACAGCATTATGCATGCGTATATAAATCAATAAAAAAACATTTTGCATTGAAATGAAAGAATTCTAGAAAGTCTCATATACTTGTATGTATTTTATACAGACAATTCCTGCAAAAGAAGAATAGGAATATATGAACATTACTGCCTACTATATCAGTTTGTGACTCATTTTTTCAGATGCTTATTTTTACTTATCTTACAAAAAAATTAATTACAGCAAAATTTTAAACAATATTACTCAAACTGCTATATCATCCGGTAGAAGATACTTTATAGTTTTTATTTTTATAAAAAAAATTATATTTTTTTACACCTTTCAGAAATATAATTTAAGAACAAAGTGATATGATAATATCGGTGACTTTCTTTTAAATTTTATTCCATTATACAATAATATTTTATTATCCATATTTTTTCGTCTATCTAGATGATCAAATTTGTAAGTTTTATGAAAAATTGCAGATATTTCTAAAGCAGTCCAATTTCTTTAGATTATTAAAGTAACGTTTAATTTATATTTTCTGCTTCGATCTTTTTCCAGCGGTGTGGACAGCGAGCCTCCTCTCGAAAGTGTTCCCGATAAAAAGCCCAAGTCCGATTGGTCACAAGAAGATAAGACCAAGTTCAAGAACGTGTTCCTGCGCTATGCGTCTTTAGAGCCGGCAGTGTTCAAGAACCTCAACTTCGTCATCTTTCCGCGAGAGAAAATCGGCATCGTTGACAGAACCGGTGCCGGCAAGTCATCCCTGATTCAGGCGCTCTTCCGTCTGACCGATGTGGATGGTCTGATCGAGATCGATGAAGTCGACACAAGCCAGATA
>NW_017296386.1:3819-7623 GCF_001594075.2 Trachymyrmex cornetzi | reverse complement strand
AATGGTGTAATTTTTTTACTTTTTTTTAATAGTGGCAGTATTTTAACTCTTTTGAAGTGAGATTTCACTCCAAAAATTTAGAAAATGATGTTTTATTGAAATAAATTTTTTGAATGCGTTATTTAACTGTTGGAGGATTGCAAAATGGTATGTTTACATAATGCTCATAATTTTTAATATGAAAGTGCTGATAGTTCCATTTTTTGTTCTGCGATGTAATCCATCAGTAGAAATGATTATATTTTCATTATTATGTTACGTAAGTGTTTATACGCTGCACGTATCAAATAAAAGATATATGTAGGTAGTTTTTGTACACGAGAATGTATCGTAAATTGCGAGCTTCTTCTTCAAAGTTGGACTTTTATCACGTGCAGGAATTCGATCATCCCCACGTGCTGCTGCAGAAGGAGACAAGTTATCTAAAGAGCATGGTGCAGGAAACCGGCACGGAGATGGCAGAGGCTCTGGCCGACGTTGCCCGCAATTGCTACGAAAATCGCGTTTTGATGCATCCGCTGTGTTAACTTTTCGCAATTGCATGTGACAAACATCAGTGATAGATCATTCCGTCGATTTTTTACGAGCAGTTCTTAGACAAATTCTTGAAATTTGAAAATAAGAGGAAAAGTGCAATGTAGATGAAATTCAGTCCGAGAATAGATTAATCGTTTTTCTACGAGTTCTATCTAGCTGTACTTTTTATTTTATTAATAAATTTTTGTCACTTTAACGTAAAGCGCGATTATCGCCAATGTATTTCATTTAAGCCGTGTATACACCTAGCGAACAACTGATTGAACAGCGAATGCAAAAGTTTGTGTTGTTATTTGTTACATAAAAGTTGCATAAGTTTAATTGCTATGTGCAACGGACATAAAATCTAATCGAATGCTAGTATTCGGTGGAATCAAGAAAAAGAATAAATTACTTACAAACACGAATGTCTGAATATTCGCGTTTGGTTTTCGTTTGCTAGGTGTGTACGCAGCTTTATGCAGCAAGCAATCAATAAAGATTGTAGATTGCAACCCAACATGAATTTTTTAAATGGAACCTCCCCTTTTTTTAGATATTCTTGTAGTTTATCTCTAGAGCTTTCCAAAACACTATAATTATGTTTATTTTCATTAAGTACTTTGCGAGTTATAAGGCCTGTAATTATTGTATTACTATGTCATTTTAGTATCAGCTCGAAATATTTCATCAGGAAGAATAAAATTGAAATTATTGGGTCATCGGTATATTTTATCGTCGGCGAACTACCATGAATGGTATAAACACTTCTAGGAAGCAATTTCTTGTATATATTGTATTTACATCTCCATGGTGATAAAAATGTGACGCAAGTCAGAAATTAAAAATACAGTATTTTAATTTTAAAAACATGTGACGTTGTATTAAAAAAGACATATAATTGCATACCCAGTATAAATATGAAAAAAGATGAATTATGCATATCCATATTAAGAAGCATTTTGGAACATTTCAGTAACATTGCAACAACGTTACAATGTTGCCGAAATGTTTCCAACGTGTTTCTTACTCATTGGATAATCATTACTGTAATTAAAATATCGTCTCAATTAAAAATTTTAAAAGCTCTATTAAAGATTACTAGTTTTGAGATATGTCATTCTTTCTTTAACACAATAATATTTATAATATATTTTCTGTTACTAAATTACAAATAAAAATTAAAATTTCGTGTAATATCTGTGATTATAAAATTTGATAAACATATCATATATATTTATAACATAAAGAGAAAAAATAAAACATTTTAAGAACATAACACACAAATATGCCTTCTTATGCGAGTATGAAATAAGCGAGTTGGCATTCGTTGAGGTTGGCAATCGTCGGACGAGTTTATTAGTCTCTCCATCGCTACAGCGCACTGTTCTTGATACTTTTACCTTTTAATTAATTTTCTTCTGTATATCGCTTGCCACGTGTGTTTTTATTAGCATGTGATGTGTGCTATGGCAGACTAACGTATCGGTGCTTCGACTGTGTCTGCTATCTGCATGAATAGCTTTGTTGCAATTTATACACTGTGTTCGTTGCAGTTTATTCGATGAAATTTGAAATATGTTTCTTGTGAAGGCTCTTCGTAAGCTTTGGACTCGATGTTCTGCCTTCGGTTCTCATCTTTGATTGCCTTGGTCTGTAGTTTCTCTCGATAGGTCAGCTGACTCCTTATTTTATTTTTTAAATTTTGTTTTAACTTATTATATTTTATTTTCTGTGTCATATTCGATGTATCCTATCTTATTATAATAGTTTTTGCTCGTTTATTACACTTATTTAAATTTTGCATTTATCTTTATATAACTGAGTATTTACGATTGCAATTTATTCAATGTATATACTTAATTTTTATTTTATTTTATATTCTATTTTATTATAATATTTTTGACGTCGAATTAATACTCGCTTTTAGCCCTGCTAATGTTCCTAACGCGCCTGCTTCAGGAATTGATATGTTTTTGACGCTGGGTTCCAAGACGCCGCTTATCGTGCTTACCGTCTAAAATCAGCCCTAACTGCCAGTGCTGAAAATCTATAGCTCGCGTGATGTAAACTATAGGTTTTTAGTACTGACAGTAAATATTGCAATGTAGTTTAATGAGAGTCATTAAAATATTTAACAATTTTATTGCGAAAAATATTATCTTGGCCAGGGTTTGAATCTGGAACTCCCGACTTTTCGGGACGAGCGTAATACCAGTTGTGATGTTCAAATTATTTATTTATTTGACGTTAAAATTGCTCCAAAATCATTTTTTAGTCAGTTGATTCTTTTTAGTGTTATTTTGATGATATATACATATGACTTGCTGTTTTGCTAATGTTACGTACATTACCGTGATAATCCTTCCATCATAATACCCCGATAAAAAATGTTTCATATATATACGTAGTTATACAGGGTGGGCCAAAAGTCTGGATACACTCAAATATCTCATAAACGATGCATTTTAGAAAAAAATGTTTCTCATAAAAGCTTCAAAAAACGCATTTAACGATAGTAATTATTTAATCTAAGATGGCGTTGTCAAGGTCAGATCAAGGTCAACATGAATTTTTTTAATGGAACCTCCCCTTTTTATAACATACTCTTGTAGTTTATTTCCAGAGTTTTCCAAAATACTAAACAAATTAAGTTCATTTCCATTAAGTACTTTGCGAGTTATAAGGCTTGAAAGTTACAGTACCGTCGGCATTAGCATTACCCAATATGTTCGACCGACGGCTAAAACCTCTTGTTGAATGTTGTTCAGGATCATATAACGCGTAGATACAGTGACACGAAATATTCACAGAGCACGACTGGCCCCAGCTTGGTGAGTCAAGAATGCAAGTAAGTATTATAGTATTTGGGCCCATCTCGAATACTTAATAAAATAAACTAAAAAAAATTTTTTTTCTATCAAAAGTTATGTGGTATGTGTTTGTGTATCAATAATAAATTAAAAATTATATAAGTAAGATTTCGTGGTCATAGATAGAAAATGTGTTACAATAGAAAAACTGTATTTAAATCTTATACAACACAGTCGAAAAGTGAAATAATTAAAATATTTAAAAAAATATACTTTATAGAGGACGTCTGCATTCATGATTATAATTTAATTCTGATTAAAATGTCAAGATATCTTTAATCTTCTTTACCAAAAAATGTCAAATATCGCAAAAAAGTAAAAACGGACAAATGCTAGCATACGTGTGACTGACGAATCAGAAAATTTTGAAAAGTAATACACTGATGGATTCAATTTCGAGATATCACTAATGAGA
>NW_017296386.1:2742-3734 GCF_001594075.2 Trachymyrmex cornetzi | reverse complement strand
AGTTTAAATTTTTGAACAATTTTAATCGAAAATTTGTTGCCACAAAATTTATTAACAAGAATTTCGGATAAAGCTATTGATAGTGCTGCAAACTTGGTAGGGGCACGACATTTACAATGATAATCACGCAGTCCATTTTGTTTCCACTGTAAGTTTCATCTTATGTTCTTGTATCGTAATGCTACCGCATCGCTTCATAGGTTTAAAACTAGCTAAATATAGATTACAGTTAAGCGGCACTTAAACGCGCACTTAACACTTTTAAACATTAAATTGTACGTATAATGTCTGCACAATACTATGTGCATGTTATGTGTAATATTTGGTGTGAATTAGTTAATGCTGTTAATAAACAAACGCAATGAATAAGATAAATTTGTAATTTATAAGAAAATTATATCGCTACTGCTTATTATATTATTATTTTTCCAATAAACAAGCTGCCGTTATTTATCGTCATTTTAATATCAAAATGACGATAAATAACTTCAGCTTATTTTTGCTGAATTGTATACGACAATATTAATAGAAGGTATAAATAAAATTTTAATTGTTGTAATTAAGTAACATGAGCGTGGCTATAAGAGAAAGCATTTAGGACGCCAAGGCTTCCTGAATATTACAGAAAAACGTAAATAATAACAAAAAATTACACTTACGGGGAAGAACCCTATTTGTTTATAAATGAATTGCCTAGTGTCACGTCCCGCGACAAATACCGTTACAAATTTTTTTTTATTATTATATATAAAATTCACTGTAACACTACGCGACCATCTAACCTTTACTTAAGTGCGTATCGTGCGTATTTAAACCCATCTTTTTCTTGGCGCGTACTTGAACTCATTAGCATATGCTCACGCATATCCGCATCTTCAAGCTGCAACCTCATTAGCCATTACGCTTACAAACCTGACCAATCTTCACAACTCCTCTAGACCTAACGGAATGTGAACATTTCCACCAATCACAACTCAGTATTTCTCTTACTG
>NW_017296386.1:1246-2285 GCF_001594075.2 Trachymyrmex cornetzi | reverse complement strand
CTGTAAAACACTAAATTATTAACCCCAATGACGATAATTATATTCTTTTCAATTTTCATATAAATATCATTCTCATATGAAGCGACGATAGTAGAATAAGTTAGCTACATACGAAACCATGATTCACCACGGCTGACCTAGAAAATCACGCCATACTAATTATGCCTATAAATAGAAATGACCTACAGTATCAGCTTGCGAACATTACCAAATAAGGAGTGAAGCTTGCGCCTCCCCCACTATTCGACCGATCATCCGATTTTAATATTGCCATATATAATGTCATGAATACGACCACTCCAAGACAATAACGCTTATGAGTCACTTCCCATTGTTCGTAACAATATAAAAGCAGCCACCCTCACCGTAGAAACGTCCCTTTTTTCCATACGAAGTTCAGAGATATTCTTGGGTGATCAACTTTCTAGTTTAACTCTTAGTCTTCGCGTCAGTCAATTGAAGCTTTCGGTTTGTCACATCCACAGTGTATTACTTTACAATAAAGAAGTTATATTATCGAATCTCAAATTATTACAATAATTCAACGAGTCTTCTATCGAAGATCCCCTTCCTTATCGAGTAAAGTATCAACCAACTGGGATTTCCACCAGCAGACATTGACAACCTACCCTCAGGCTACGGATTTTGGGATTTTAACTCCCTTAACCTCACGGCAACGTCCCACGAAAAAATAGTTGAATTCTGGATTGCCTTACCAACGATAGCTGAATCAACATTTGGAGTTCTCCGGGTCAAACCGAGAATTCCTAAAATTCGCGTTACATACGACGTGACGCTAGAGCACCGTTTGCCTACATCTCGTATTTGTGCCAACAGATTGCTTACATGTATTATCGCCTACAGCTTGATTAATTACATGCACTTTTGCGCACAAATAAAATTTCGGGAACAAAGTCACATTTGCCTACAGCCTGATTGCCTACATATATTATTCTCTGCTTTAAAAACAAATTATTTTCTTACGTAATTTAAGCGTAATTTTAAATTTGTGCACAAAAGCGCTTGTAGGCAATTGATA
>NW_017296386.1:450-1183 GCF_001594075.2 Trachymyrmex cornetzi | reverse complement strand
GTGCTGTAGGCAATCAATGTAGGTAAAAGTTCGTCTTAATATTTTACATTTCTTACACTGGCGATGTCTTGATAATAAAAAATTACACGAATTTAATCCTGTGGAATTAAATCTTTTATTAAACAGTTTTTAATAATGAAATTTCGGTATTTTTTGAATTAAGAATAAAGATTTAACTAAATAAAGATCTAATTAAATGAATGTATTTATGATCATTAAATAAATGATATAATTGTATGTTCCGAATTTTCGTGAAAGAAAACGATAATTATTATAATTTTCGAATTAAAATCAAATTAAAATTCACAGATTTATAAGATTTAGAATCTAAATTTTTGAACTAGTTTTCAATTTACAAATTTCACATATTCTGACGAATTTCCTCTTTTGATGCAGAATAGTGCAACCGTTATTGTTGGGTCAGATGCTGCTCTATTTTAACACCACAGGCATCGACAAGTTTTACGCATACAAATGCGTCATCGGCATTATTTTGTGCTCCGCTGTTAACATGTTCGTAGTACATCCTTACATGATGGATATGACTCATTTGGGTATGAAAGGTCGCGTAGCCTGCTGTTCGCTGATCTACCGCAAGACGTTGAAGCTAACTAGAACCGCGTTGGGCGAAATGACAATCGGCCAGGCAGTCAATCTGCTATCTAACGACGTCAATAGATTCGACGTCAGTATCATATTTCTCCATTATTTGTGGCTCGGACCTTTGGAGATT
>NW_017296386.1:0-283 GCF_001594075.2 Trachymyrmex cornetzi | reverse complement strand
AGTCAATTTCAATTCAATCGGCTTATTAAATTGAAAGTAACTTGTATGTGTACATGTGCCTTTTGCAAAGTTAAGAAACGTTTAAACACTTTAAATTATAAGTAACTTCGCTAATGAAAATCGTCTTTTTGCTTCAATTAAACTGTCTACTGGTAGAATCTTACTTACGGTTAGTTTTTTGATAAATAATAAATAACAAATAATAGATTTTTAATAAACAATAATTAATTTAAATTAACTTTAATCTGAAATCTTTACATTGTAAATTGTTGCTTTTCAACTA
>NW_017296385.1:0-294 GCF_001594075.2 Trachymyrmex cornetzi | reverse complement strand
TTAAAATTTCTTAAGTTCATGAGGATATAATTTTGAAGCATTCCTGAAAAAAATCAGAAAAAAGGATACCTACTCCAGTTGAAGAGAAGGGATAGTATGAATTTTGAGTTTAGAAGTGTACAGTCTAGAAGCGAGCTTCCTTAAAGTTATATCGTATAGTGTAGTGTACTGAGTAATCGATGGAATATTTAGTGCATATTATTCGTGATATACTAGAAGAAGAAGACTTCATGGACATCGTAGACGAAATAATCGACGAAGAAGTGAATTTTGAGGATATCATGGATGATGATG
>NW_017296384.1:0-217 GCF_001594075.2 Trachymyrmex cornetzi | reverse complement strand
AGTAATATTGGTACCTGGTGACAAGAGGGTTAAAAGTAAAATGCTCAGCGTTCAATTGAAGGAAGCGTCGCAAATATAAGGGAGTATTGGAGCGAAGGAGATAAAAAACGAGACAGCATAGGTGAAAAAAAAAATGTTTTAAGCCAGCCAGATCTCTGATAATACGGAGATATGATCGTATTTACTGACACAATAAGAGAAGCTGAGGCAAGAATTT
>NW_017296383.1:34888-35204 GCF_001594075.2 Trachymyrmex cornetzi | reverse complement strand
TGGCACGTGGCTCGCGGTTCCGTGGCTCTACACGGCGGCCATTGCGCCGATCTTTCGTTACGAGATGAGCTGGCTTACGATCCACCCGGCGACGTACCCCGGTCGGCAGCTTTACAAGCGGCGACGCTCGTCTCACCCCCGTCGTCTCCTTTGTCCTCTTAGCCTCCTCTCGCCAATCTCTCGATGGTCCTTTGCTTCCTCGTACTCGGCCTCGGCGACGGCGATCTCGCGCTCTCTTTACAAGACTCGGCTCGCTCGTCCACAGAAAGAGTGAGGCCCGGGAGCTCCCGGCGGATTTTCGCAGGCTGCTTAGCGC
>NW_017296383.1:34439-34725 GCF_001594075.2 Trachymyrmex cornetzi | reverse complement strand
GCTTGGCGGAGGAGATCGGGATGGATTTCCTTCTCGCTTCCCGTCGGGGCCCTATGTTTCCGACGGACGTCCGTCCGGCACCTCAAGGGTGGCCGGGACTTCTGGCCTCCTCCGGTGCTCTGCAAGGGGTGCATGGTGAAAGCGTGATTCCTTTCGTAGGCGACCGCAGTTACAAGTAATGATATGAAATAATACACCTGCTTATCCGGGCTCCCGGATGTGTGTCCTTCTCTCTTTGCTTCTTCGGCCTTCCCTCCGATACTGTCCGTCTTCTGTCTTCCTTCCG
>NW_017296383.1:33679-34303 GCF_001594075.2 Trachymyrmex cornetzi | reverse complement strand
TTTTGACCGAGGGTCCTGTTACTTTATTGGCGTGGTTTCGCGTGAACGTCGTGATGGCGGAGGGACCGACGCGATTTGCATGGATATTCTTGCTGCCGCCGAAGGGCTTGAAGGAGGCTCTCGAGCAGCGGGGATTAGACGCGGAAGGAAATACCTCCGTGCTATACGACCGATTGCTTCGCTACGAATTAGAGGCCCCGGTGGATCACGATACGAGCGGATCAAGCGCGGAAGATGTCGCGGCGGGACATCTGCGTCCGCCGACACCGATGCGTCCGGATAGCCCGGCTCCGCGTGCCGCGGAGGCTGGAGGGCCCCGCGCGAGCCGAGGGGAATGGCCGGGGGATCGCATCCCTTCGCCCCCGCTTTGGACTCGCGAGGAGGGGAACGCGACCGCGTACCCGCGAGGTCCGGTGCGCGATATATCGCAGGCGCTCCGGAAGTGGAACGTCACGTTTTCGGGCGCGCGCGGAGACGACGCGGAAGCATTCTTAATGCGCGTGAGAGAGAGTCGCGCGTTATTCCCCGTATCAGACGAGGATTTGTTAAAATGCTTGCCTTTCTTTTTAACGGGAGCAGCGCTATATTGGTTCCGAACGCGGGGCGGATCGTATCGACGATGGG
>NW_017296383.1:32381-33529 GCF_001594075.2 Trachymyrmex cornetzi | reverse complement strand
CCGTGGAGTCTGGAGGAACGGCTGAATTATACGCACCGGAATATGCTACCGCAGTTGAAAATGGTGATACCGCGCGGACAGTTTCGCGATTTTGAGACCTTGGAGCGACTGGCCACCAGTTTGGAGGTGATCCAGGAGTCCGCGACGCGACGCCGCGTTCCGACGGCACCGGAGAGGGCCCTACTTCCCGATTTGGCTTACCACCCTCCCAAAAAGGGTGCGCGTGGTCGCCACGGCCGTCCTACCCATGGCGGGAGGGGTAGGCGCCAAGAAGCCTCCCGCGCGAGGGCGGGAAGGTGCCAGGGGAGCGTCGTCGGCCGCGAGTACCGTGAAATATTGGAATTGCGAAAAGATGGGCCATTTTGCGCGGGCGTGCCCGGAGCCTTGCCGCTTGTATTGCTTCCGCTGCGGCAAACCGAACGTGACCGTCCACGACTGCCCGACGTGTTCGGGAAACGCGGAGGCGAGTCGCTAGGGCGGGTCTCCGCGACTTCCGTCGATCCGACCACGACCCGCGAACAAGTTTTTCAAGTTAACGTATTACAGTATACTTCGGACGCGCTTCACGTGTCTGATTCGACGCTCCTGCGATACTTTCGTGTTTTCGTCGCGGGACATCCTTTGATGGCCTTAGTGGATTCCGGATCAGGTCGCACGATTTTCGGGCAGGAAGGCATCGCGATAGTCAGACGTTTGGGATGGCCCACTAATCGCGCTGCCGGCGTCCGTATAAGAACCGCGAACGGGCAGGTGGCGGAGATAAACGAAGAAGTAAAACTACCCTTGATGTTGGAGGGGCTACAGCGCGAAATCAGCGTGTGTCTGTTGCCAGATCTCGCCGTTTCTTGCATTTTGGGGGTGGATTTTCTGTGCGCTTTCGGCGTGGGTCTGGACTTTGCCGCGTCGGGGCGGTACTTCGCGAGCCGCCCGTGGGAGCGCCGAGCTTTTGAGAAGATTAGTGACCGCGTGGAGTATGCCTGCTGCGGACTCTCAGAGCTGACCGCCGAGGAGAAGGGGCGGTTAGAGGAATTTTTAACGAATAGAATACCGAAAGAAGTAAGTGATCCCGGTGTCACCCCACTTGCCGAGCATCGCATTGACGTAAATTCACACGCGCCGATTAAACAGCGATGTTATTTAGTTTCCCC
>NW_017296383.1:31611-32351 GCF_001594075.2 Trachymyrmex cornetzi | reverse complement strand
TAGCTACCGGAATTATCGAAGCGTCTTATAGCGAGTGGTCGAACCCCATAGTAATGGTTAGGAAACAAAATGGGAAATATCGCTTCTGTTTAGACTTCCGAAAAGTTAATAGCGTCTCGAAGAAGGACGCGTATCCGCTACCAAATATGACCGGTATATTAGACAAGTTACGAGCGGCGCGATACATCTCGACAATTGACTTAAGCCAGGCGTACATTCCGATTACTTGATTAATCAGGAAATTAAAAATTTTTTATTTCGATTACTTGATTAATCAGGTAATTAAAGAATTTTTATTCCGCTTACTTGATTAATTAAATAATATTAGCTTCGACGAAGTGTGTCTTGTAGCGTAATTGAATAGAAGCGTCGTATAACAAAACAAACGGAAAGGTATCGCGATGAACAGCATACGTTTTGCGTAGTGCTCTTTTAATTAATTACCTCGCTTAACATACCTAATTGTGTTAAAACGTATTTAATCGTGCTCAATAATGTGATTTATAACGATAAGAATTGTAAAGAAACGATAAGATTAAGAAATGATAAGGGAAACTTCAAAACTAAAATGACATTCTTGGATAGTGTAGGCCCGATACGGCGAAACACAGGACATGTCAGGCGGCGAAGCGCTATCCTTCTCCTCCCTATGCGCACCGTTCTGAGTGGCTCGCTTACCACAGGGATGCCAGACCAGTGACGGTTTACGACATCGAGACTAACGTCATCAGGTGGCGGGC
>NW_017296383.1:29147-31303 GCF_001594075.2 Trachymyrmex cornetzi | reverse complement strand
ATATTATATAATTTTTATTATTATACGACTGAATAATTTGTTTGTCAGCTTACTATATTTCAGAATGCTTTTTTATTTGTTTCAATTTTATTCTTTGCCTTATATATTACATTTTTATACTTTACGTTTTATTTTATACACTTTTTATATATTTTTATATTTTGTGTTTTATTTTATATACCCATTTTTACATGTTTAAATTATTTATGTTCTTTTTAACAGATACGAATTTTTGAATTTACAACTGATAACTAAAAACATACATTGGTACTTATTACAACGTTCATATAACTTCCAACTCACATTGAGCGAATTTTATCATATTAATTATTGTGAGTTTCATTATATATTTTTACTTACGATTGAGAGCGAATTTTTTATTTTTATATATATTAACTGTAATATTTTAACCGTCCTATTTTTATTGTTTTCAACATTGATAATGATCCAACAGAGATCGAAACGTTTGTTTGTTTGTTTGTTTATATTGTTCGGCATATTAAAATTTTATATTGTGACTACATGACATATTTATTTTGTATTTTTTGAAATATCACTATTTCCAACGACTTATTCTTAGGCTCGTGGTCCTTTTTCTTTCAACTTTTTTAATTTATTGAGCCTTATTATTATAATATTATAAAAATGTTATTATACTATTTACAAAAATAAATAGACTTAGAGATATTTTAAAGTTACTTTACAGACATTCTACATATATTTGGAACAATTTCAAAGTATTTAACATTAAGAAACTAATCTCTATTTTAAAATATGTCAAATTCAAACTTTTCATAAATATTAAATAACACAATCTATGTCCATGAAAATATTACAAAGAAAACTTCACATATTTTGAATGCTTGATGTTACTGGAGTAGTTAAAATTCGATTATATTTACTTTCTCAATATCATGATGTTGATTAAAATTTATTTGATGAGTTGCAAACTGTTTTTTTTTGTACTGAAGATGTTGAAGCTAACTTATCTTGCTCATTTTGAATGGATAGTATTGAAGATGGTTGTACTTCATTTTGAATAAAAGATGTTGAAGGTAACTTATCTTGCTTATTTTGAATGACAGCCACTGATTCTTCATTTTCAATTGAAAATTCCATTGGTAACGGGGTGATCCCGATTGATCACGTCTCGATTGGACACCACCAATCACAGCGACCGGTGCTTAGGAGCTTTGTAGTCTCAAGCGCTGTGAGTGGCTCGTGTCCAATTGAGCCGTGTCCAACCTGAAATTGTTTTTTCAGTTATCCAAAAATAATAGGCACAGCGTTTGGTTTTAATTTTGATTTTCCATCAGCTCGTTTTTCCCACATATTTTTGGGAAAATGAACCTTTAATAGAAAAGTGAGGTTAACTATATTATAATAATTTTCTACTGTTGTTCTTCTAATTAACAGAAAAAAATTCTTTATAATTTCTATCTTTATAAGTCCTTATAAATAAGATTTTAATCTCACCTCACATAAACGTGTATTATTTGTAGGTGTCCAATTTTTGACCTTCATATCTTTAACTCGCCGGTTTCGTTGCTCTATATTTCGTGGAAAAACTTTCAATTTGTAACCTTCCTCTGTTACAAAAAGGAGCTGAACATCTGCCCATTTTTAATAAAAACTATTTGTTTATAACCATGGGTGCGTTCCGATATGCACTGTCAGCAGGGAATGGAAAGTTACTTTTTAAAAGTAACAAGTTACAGTTACTCGTTACCGAGTAGGAAAAGTAACAAGTTACCGTTACTAGTTACCGATTTTTAAAAGTAACTCGTTACAGTTACCGTTACTTGAGAAAATAACTTTTCGTTACTTTTCCGTTACTTTTTTTTACATCGACGACTAACAATCATAGCGGACGAGCCTAGAGGCTTCTCTAATCTCAAGCGCATTGTAAAAAATTGTGTAAAATTATAACTATTATGCTGGATAATTTTGAGATCCACTATAATAGTTGTAAACGTCCACACATTTGTAAATTTGCAATGTGCAAATAAAAATAATTTCTTGGTTTGGAACTAAGCAGATTGTGGAAGTACAATTACAATGTGTATATGTGTTGTTACAAGAACGATAATATGACAATATATTTCGCACTATATATTATTATACATTTAACAACAATACGCGAAAAATTTCTTTTA
>NW_017296383.1:26929-29007 GCF_001594075.2 Trachymyrmex cornetzi | reverse complement strand
TTACAGTGTAAGTGGCTTTTGTCGTATCGTGTCCAATCATGTGCAAAGTAACGATAAACGTAACTGTAAAATTCGTTACCGTTACCAAAAAAATGTAACTTCGTTACCGTTACAGTTACCAAAGAAAAAAAGTAACGCAGTTACTAGTAAAGTTACCAAAAAAGTAACTTGTAACTGTAACTTCGTTACAAGTAACGAGTTACTTCCATTCCCTGACTGTCAGTACTGATGCCGTGATGTCATAAAGCAGTGCTGTAAAACCGTTCCGATATTGATAATACTATTTTTATGCTTAACTGCAGCTGCTATAACGGAACGGTGTTCACATCACTGCAAATAACCTAAAAGAAACCATGGCTACAAAATTTGTGATATTGTCAGAGAATTAGCGAAGTATTTAATAGATTCAGATAGTGAATCAGACAGCGAAGAAGAAATTGAATCGTTATTAGTAATAACTTTTTTTAATGAGAAATGTCTAATGCCACATGCACGTTATAAACATTATGTGGAAGATGTTGTACCATCATACACAGACACAGAATTTAAAATGCATTTTCCGTAAGTAAATATAAATACTATGGAAAAATTTAATTAATTAAATGTTTTTGTAATATATTAATTAATTACCCAGATAGCACAGTAACGTTTTAAAAACATATTTAAAACGTACATGTTCATTCGTACTAAGCCCATGGACGTTTGGACCAGATCGAACAAGTCTGGATGTTCAATGGATGTTTTGTGCTGTCTAGGTATATAATTAATTTATAGACAGATTTAAAAAAGATGTAATAGAATGTGAACAGAAAGAAATGTAATAGAAAATATGTGCATGAAAAATTTGTTAGTGGGAATTAGCATTTAATGTTTACAATAACGTTAATATTATGATATTTGTTAAAATTATTGTAA
The DNA here is from genome assembly GCF_001594075.2 of Trachymyrmex cornetzi. Taxonomy (NCBI): domain Eukaryota; kingdom Metazoa; phylum Arthropoda; class Insecta; order Hymenoptera; family Formicidae; genus Trachymyrmex; species Trachymyrmex cornetzi. Next base: position 28,092 of record NW_017296383.1, on the reverse strand, counting down.
ACTGTACAATAAAAGTACTGCAGTTAAATCATAAGATATGAAGAAAAACTGTCAAAGTAATATTAATATGCATTGTTTTAGAATGAAACGCAATACTTTCCAATTTTTACTGGAATTGTTAAAACTAAGATTGCTTAAACAAAGTAGCAAATTTGGTAGACATCCAATATCACCTGAAAAACAGTTACTTATAGCCACATGGACTATGGCTACACCAAATTCATATAGATAAAGATAAATATACACATAAACTGTTAAACTATAAATTTATATTAAAAGTATTTAACAAATGAACTATTTAGATGTGTTTCAGACAGATTTGATGTTGGCAAAGCTACCGCTTGGCGCAGTGTTCAAAGAGTAGTGAATGCTTTATATGCAAACGTGGCAAAATTTGTTTGATGGCCGACCAGGGAGGAAGCAGAACAAACTATAGAAACAATTCAACGAAATCATATGTTTCCTGGAGTCATAGGTATAATTGATGGCACACATATAAAAATTACTGCACCAAGAGACCACAATGATTCTTATGTTAATAGAAAAGGATTTTACTCGATTCAGCTACAAGTAAGTTGCTTCTACTTTTATAGATTTGTATATTTTATTAAAAATTGAAATTTTACTTCAAAGAATTCGGAAATTTACATTTCTTTATTTTAGTTAATTTGTGATGCAAATCTAAAATTTATATACTGTTTACGCGGGCCTATTACGCGGGCCAAGTTGGTTCTGTGCACAATATGCGTGTCCTTAGACTATCGAATTTTGAAAGCATGTGTAACGATGAAAATTTTCCATATGATAGTCATATCATGTCGCGTCGATCGCGAGTCTTTTTATATCGCAATTTAAAATCTATTTCGCCCGGTGATATTGAGGCTGAACTTGCCAGAATTGATTGGTCGCCTATCTTAACTTTACTTGCGTCGACGAGATGGTCTCTTTTTTCGAGTCTGCGTTGCTTACCGTTTTCGATCGTCTTGCGCCGATTTCTTGAGGTCGCTCATCTAGGCCTTCTGCCCCGTGGATAAACGCTGCAGTGAGAAAATTGATCGCTCTTAAATCTCGAGCGCTAAATAGATTTTGGAGTACTCGATCCAGTGCCGACTGGACCCGATATAAGGATATTCGTAACGCCACTGCTGCGGCTGTTCGTCGGG
>NW_017296383.1:26439-26736 GCF_001594075.2 Trachymyrmex cornetzi | reverse complement strand
GTCCTACAGATCCTGACAATTCTGATTCCTTTTCTTTCACTCCTATTACTGGTACTTGTCTCTATAATATCCTAAAGCATATAAAACTTACTTCCGCTGATCCCTACGACATATCTGGTCGTATGCTCCTTCTATGTCTTCCACAATGTCTTGCTCCTTTACTACATGTACTTAATTATTCTTTGTCCTCTAATACTTTCCCTACAGCCTGGAAGAAATCAGTGGTGATTCCCATCCCTAAAACCAATAACCCCTCTTCCCCCTCCTCCTTTCGTCCTATATCTATCCCTCCTTTTT
>NW_017296383.1:26001-26353 GCF_001594075.2 Trachymyrmex cornetzi | reverse complement strand
TGTCAGTCCGGTTTTCGCAATTCTTACAGCACCACTACTGAGTTACTACACTTGTCTAATACGGTGTTGAATAGTTTTGACTCGGGAAAATTAGCATTTATTATCGCCCTTGATTTTTCAAGGGCATTCGACACAGTCAATCATGAATTGCTTCTCTTGAAACTTTCCGCTGTTGGTCTCTCTAGCTGCTCTTTATCCTTTCTATGCTCTTTCCTTACAGCTCTCAATGTGTCCTTCTTTATAATCCTTCTCTTTCCTTCTCCTGCTATCGTAAGATTCCATCTGGTGTTCCACAAGGTTCCATTCTTGGTCCCCTGCTTTTCACTCTTTTCACAGCTGACCTCGCCTCTGT
>NW_017296383.1:5616-25551 GCF_001594075.2 Trachymyrmex cornetzi | reverse complement strand
GTGATTTACATTCCGGCTCTGTCTCATAAACTCCTTACCCGGATTCAGCGTATACAGAATTCATGCCTTCGTTTCTCGTACAACATTCGTAAATACGATCATATATCCCCTAGTTTTTTGCGTTCCGGCTGGCTGAAAGTTCATCAGCGTTTTGTCCTCCACTTGTGCTGTCTTGTATTTCGTCTTTTGCGCTCAGGCATTCCTCGATATCTCCGCAGTCTTTTGAATTTAAATTCTGCTCTCCATGCTGAAAATACTCCTGTCACTCGTTATCATGATTCCTTATCCTTTCCCAGGCATCGTACATCCAAATTTAAGGCTGCTTTTTCTTATACTGCCACTAAATTCTATAATGTGTTACCCTCTTTCATCCGTTCATCTGCCTTGCTTCATTCGTTTCGTTCAGCTGCTGCAAAATTCATATCGACTTTGTAAGACTATTATTTCTCTCGTATTATTTCTCTTGTAAATTTCGCTGTATTTTGCGCTCTGTATTTCTCCATGTATGGTTCACATATTTACACATTAGAAATTATTTTTCATTAATTATATTAATATTTGTATGTTGTGCGGTAATCAATTATGTATTTCTGTACCTTTGTATTTCTTTAGTCGAATAGTTTACTAGTGGGCGTAGTAGCAGCAGTATTGCTGGTGCCTTACTATTTGTGTATACTATATATATATATATACATAATAAATAATAATAATATATTGGGTAATGTAGTATACTGTCTTACCAAGTACGTAATTGTACCGTTCAAAGACAACGGTCATTTGTCTGAAAGACAAGTTCATTTCAATACACGTCTCTCTACTGTCAGAATAAAAGTGGAACGATCAATAGCTCTGTTAAAAGGCCGCTTTCGAAGTCTTTTAGATATACTTCCAATGCAGAGAACAGATTTAATTCCAAAATACATAATTGCATGTTGCATTCTATACAATATCTGTTTATTAAAAAATGATATGATTGATATTCCTATCATCATTAATAACGAAAGTAATATTAGGGAACAGTCAAACACATTAGTGTAATGCTGCACAAAGGGAAGGTATCGATAAAAGAAATTGCATTATGTATGCTGTAGTGCAATATAATTTTTGAGTAAATAGTATAGATTTTATATTAGTTAGTATAATATAGTTTTAAAATAGATTAAATATAAGTTTAAAGTCGGTATTCATAGTCTGTTCTTATTTTTGAGACCACCTTTAGTATAATCCTAAGATAATAGTTTTAAAATGTTATAAGCCAATCACAGAACTGTATTAGCATCTTAAGATATTGCTTGATACGATCATAAAATAAGAAACAATTACTACGTTTACACAGCATGCTTTACGCCGAAGTTATAACATAGATGTTATGAAACTGGCCAATCATAGCTATTCCTCTGAAGAATGGAATGACTGTGATTGACCAGTTTCATAACATCGATGTTATAACTTTGGCGTAAAGCGTGCCGTATATGAATACGAGTACTATAAATGCCGGCCTAAGATAGGTCTTATATAAGTTAAATACACAAATAGAATAATTTTAATATAGATTTAATATGGGTTTACATTAACCAAACATCGTTACAAATAAGTACATATATTAATACTAAAAATGAAGAACTATTTTGGTATTACCATTCTTTCTATACATCCTTTTTAATCTATATTGAAATCTAGATTTTAATCTACGTAGAAATGGGCATAAATGTTCTAACTCAGAAGTAAAATAAAAAATAAGTATTTACCCTTGTTTATACGTGCGTTTGCTACATTATATCTTCAAAAATACAAACATTATTTTATGTAACTTTTCTATTAATAAAGTTTAATTATTTTTGTAAACTATAATATACTTTTATGAAATAATAAGCTTACTTATCATATATATCACATTTTCGTATGTATTACATTTTGAAATATTTTGAAACATTCAATGTCGTTTTCATCAATAGATCTGTTTTCTGTGGCTGAACTAGTGTACACTTTTGAAACTTAAAGTAGGATAGAAATACGTTTAATTTTTATTTAAAGCGAGAAAGAGAGTTCTAGAACAGTCTAGTGCAGGAACAGAAAATAGACTAAATGTAAAGTAACTTTAATCTCAGTCCATACGCGTGCGCGCGCAAACCATTCTTTCTATAAATCTCTTTTTAATCGACATTGGCAGAAACTAGCATGAATGTTCTAACTTAGAAACAAAAAAAAAAATAAAACATCTATCTTTTTTATGCGCTTTAATATACTTTAAAAACCTGAACATTATTTTATAACTTTTCTATTAATAAAGTTTAACTATTTCATAAACTGTAACTTATTTTTATAAAACTTATAGTTATTTATCACATTTTGGTAAACCTTGAGTTTAAGTGCTTTTATTTTCTTTTTCTAGCAATCGTTGCATTACATCTTGTATTCCTTTGAAGCAAAGTATTTTTTCTTTGTGCTCTTTTTCTCGACTTTCTCTTCTTCTTTTTCGTTCTTCCTCATTATTTAATATATATTCTTCTATAAATGCATTTAACTTCTTTTTTCTTTTAATTCCTACTGTTGTAAGTAAAATCAAAGCATTAATTACAGATCAAACTCTTCTAGTTATTTTTAGTTATTTCTGTTATCTATGTTACAACTGCGTCCTCTATAGCGCTGTGTGCCCATCTATACTTACTTTATGTACTCTATGTTCTTCTAATAATAAATTACACATCTTTTCATGTTGTCTCTTTGCCTTTGTATCAGATCTGAGTTGTTATTACTTTTCCTTCGATTTCAACAGGTTATGGGCCCAGATCTAATATCATAAGTTATAAAATATGGCTTCGAATTATCTTGCCAGTGTTCCAAAGCTCAGAGGAATCGAAAATTACAATGATTGGGCGTTCGCCGTTGAAAACTTGTTTTCTGTTCCTGCACTGGGATTGCACTAGAACTGAACTGAACTGAACCATGGTTTATACCATGGTGCAAGCCAGAACTGACAAGTGTGAGCGTGCAGGCAAGGAATAGAAAACGTTCTAGTGTAAAATAAAAATGGCGTCCTTTATGTGCACATGTGACATGAGATTCCGCGCATTTCCGCGTAATTCACGAACAGTGGTAAGTGTATAAAAATAAGAATTTTTTTCGACCTAAAAAACTTGTTATTACAATATTTACATTTCGATACATTTCATTAAAAATTCACAAGTAAAAATCGTCACAATTCATTAGTTACAAAACGTAATTATTGATCTCAGATTTGTAAGGTTAGAAAGTCATGCTAATTGCGTAATAATTAATAATAAAGTACTACTTAATTTTATGAGCAATAATTTCTATACAGGAATCACTGCTTATATTATAAATTGTATAATATTATCTAATATTAATTATTACGCGTTAGCATGACTTTCTAACCTTATAGATCTAATGATTGATTAGGATTTTTAACTAATAAGTTGTGATGGTTTTATTATCAATTCTTAATGCTCCGTATTAAAATGTAAATATTGTAAGTCTTTTAGGTCGAGAGAAGTTCTTATTTTATATACCTAAAAATTTGATACAACAGTTAAGATTTTCATATATACCTGTATCTGAACAAATATCTTTTCATGTGCTTGCAACTCTTTAATTATTTTGATTATATTGTTGACCGTATCTTATCTTGCAGAATGCGATATAATCAGAGGAAAATATGGATGATACATATATGGAAAGAGCGTATATGCAAAAGAATGCTGCAGGAGAAGTCGTAGTTGACCAAAATGGATACATCAAATGTTTGAGTGAAGGTATGAAGATTATTTATTTTATCAATTGTTAAGCTGTTTTGACAAATATTTACTTATTTTATGTATATACAGTTCCTATTGCAGGAGGATTAAAATTCAAATTACTTGATAAAGAAATTGATTTTAATTGTGATAATATATGCTGCACAATTGATAATCGAGATATATTTATACAATTAAACGACAATGTATGTCGCACAGCAATATCGACGAATAAAAGTGCGAACAAAATAGTCAGTAATGAAGACACCAACAAAACTGATGAAATTGAGGAAGTAATCACAGAGACTGCCTTTCATTGGACTGATAACAGTACAAAATTGTTCCTGCATATATACAAGAACCATGTAAATCTTGTTGCACAAAGAAAAATTAAAACAAAAAAAATTATGTGGCAAAAGATTGCAGAACAGATGAAATCGCAGGGATACAATGTGTCCATACTGCAAGTCGAAAATAAATATAAATCTTTAGAACGAGCATACAAAAATGTGAAAAATCATAACAATAAAACTGGGAGACATAGATTAGTCTGTCCTTTCGAGACGTAAGTATGCTTATTATATTTGAAATTTACAAAGGATTTATATAATGCATATTTGTATTCAATTATAGAGAATTAAGTGAAATATTAGGCGGAAAGCATAATATAGAACCATTATTATTATCTGGAAACAAGGGCGTAATTTATCCAAATGCAGAGAAGACAATTACTTCCTCGTAAGTTTTATTTTTATTACATGTTAAATAAAGTTTTATTTTAAATGTTTACGTATGTAATTGATAGTATTAATGTAAAAAGTAATATTGTGTCAATAATAAAATGTTCATAAAAGCCTAACTTTTTTACATAAGAACTATAATCATCTATTTTAAATGTTACAGGTCTACATTACAGGTCAGTGCAAACAAAGAAAATAATGAGGTCATGAATATTAATGAAAACAGAAACAAAACAGAAACACCATATCAGGGTACGTATCATGGAATTATTCAAAATAAATTCCAACGGAAATCATTCGATTATTTCCTACATTTATATTTTATTATCTAGAGAAAACGAAAGAATTCTGTTCGGAATCCATATCAACTTGTTCCACAATAGATACTCAGGAATTTTCTGATGGAATTACGACAGATGATAGCACAAGTTGCAAAAAGGTTAGTAGAATCATTATACTGATTAGAAAAAATTGTTTTAAAAAGAAAATGTTTTTAAAGAGTAGTAAAACTTATTTTTCAATAAAAAAAATTATTGTAACATACAGGCGATCACAAGTAAAAGGTGCCAAAAAATGGGCACAACGGCACGTGTGTTGGACGTATTTAAAGACAATTTTCAAAAATTATCCAATGAAATACGTACAGAAAGTGAAAATCGCAGTGCAGTACAACAACAAATGTTAGAAGAGCAACAAAAAATGAGAAAATCATATGAAGAATTCGTGGAAAAAACATACGAGCAATCTGTCAAGGCTAATACATTACGCGAAGAACGCAATAATATCTTGCAAGAATTAATACAAATTTCAAGAAAGAGTCATTAAAATATAATAAGTATTAAATAGTATATCCATAGTATTTTTTAAAAGAAAAATAGTATAAAGCTGGGCGACACATGATGCTCGGTTCTTGCTGGATTGCTAGTTGGATTAGATTCTTGTCACCGTATTAGTTGCAATGTTGACACTGCCTCTTGGTGGTAAGAATCTAATCCAGTTAGCAGTCCAGCAAGAAAAGCATTATGTGCCGCCCGCTTAATTACTTAAATCAGTATTATCTAAGTTACTATTATCTTTTACATATAACATATATTTTATTATAGAAAAACATGTTGTCCATATTATTTTTTAACAAATTTGTTTATGTGTTTTATATTTTCTTATTGCTTCATTGTCATACATATATTGATTTTGTGAAATTATATATCTTGCTGCTCATTGTTTATAAGTGTTTCGAACAATTCTAAATCTTTTGTGTTAGCTAAATGGTTTATTAACTCAATTATTTTATTTCATTAAAAAATTGCGTTTGAAGAAACAAATTTAATTTAAGTACTTTATGCAATTCAGATGTAGCAGAAATGTGATATATATTGTGATAATAATAAATGATTCTCTAATAATTGTTCAATTTGTTCATTTATTGTCCAATTACACCAATAAATATAGCATATTTTACAATACAAATTTGACGTTTTATGATGTACATAAGCAGTTTGATACGTTTGACTTTTACTTTTTTCTTAAAATAAAATTCTCGACTTATTTTTTAACAATCCTCTTTTAAAAAATCATTGATTTATTAAACTGCCCACATACATATACATAATGCTATATGAAGTACTTATACATAGAAAATAATGCAACATTATACATATATCATAAATATTACATCTATGAAGATACAGCTTGACCAAGTATATTCTAAGTACTCATATTTTTTCATAATCTGGAATTCAATTTTTGTATCGTTACATACTTAGGGGATCCGCACAATAAAAGGAACAGAGAACACAGAATAAGAATTTCAACCTATCAGAAACTATATATTCCACAATACATGATTTCTGATAGGTTGAAATTCTTATTCTCTGTTCCTTTTATAGTGCGGAGCTCCTTATTGATTACCAACATTATACAAAAGTTAGAAGACTTCTTGAAACAAAGAATAATTTGTAGCTAATGTTTAAATCATTGACTTCTACTTCTCTTGATCACTGTCTTTATTTTTTTGTCTTATAAATCAATTTTAAAGTTGAACTTTAAATAATGTTGATAAAATGTCTAATTTTTTTGGCCAAGGCTGCATTTGACTATACTACTTTATAGAGATACTACTATATACATTTACAAAGATATTATTATTAAAAATGCAAAAAAATGTATTTGGCATCTGCGATTTTATCATAACTTTGACATATGTAAAGAAAGTGAAAATGGCAATACAGCGATAAATGTTAGAAGAGCAACAAAAAATAAGTCATATAAAGAATTAATAGAAAAAACATGAGCTGTCTATTAAGGCCAATAAATTACAAGAGCAACGCGATAACATTTTGCAAGAATTGATACAAATTTCAAAAAATTCATTAAAATGTAATGTATCCACAATATATATTTTGGAAAAGCACAAAATAGCATATGTAATAATTAATTCGGTATTATCGAAGATACTGCTATCTTCCATTATATGTATATATTTTAACAAGTTATTTCATTACATATATCATTCCGTCTGTCTGTGCCTGTTTCATATTGTCTTACTGCTTCATTGTTATACATATATTGATTTTGTGCTTGTACATCTGGTTCCTCATCGTGTATAGGTGCTTGGAACAATTCTAAATCTTTCATGTTAGCTAAATTATGTAAAACACAACATGCGTGTATAACACGTACCATACGTGGAATATCTCTTAACTTGAAATGATAGAGTTGGCGAAACCGTTGTTTTAAAATGGCAAATGAATTTTCGATAATAACTCTGCACGAGTTTAATTTTTGGTTAAAAATTCTTTGTTTTCGTGTTAAGTGTCCATTGTCTTTATACGGAACGATTACTTGTAATAAACAAGGATATGCACTATCTCCTAAGAAATAGTATCTATCTAGAACAATATTAATAACATTGTAATACCAATTTTTAGCTTTGTCATTTCTTTTGTCTTACTTATTTTCCAATTTGAACAAACCTCCACATATTTCACGTAAGTCATTATATAATGATAAATTTTTAAATACTCGAGCATCATGGACAGAACCTGGGTATCCAATGAAGACATCCAAAAGTTTCAATTTGTGATTAACTGTCGCTTGAATGTGCAATGAAAAATATTACTTACGATTAATGTAAGAATCGGCATCTTCCACTGGTTTGTCGATTCTGATATGAGAACCATCTAGAGCACCTAAATAAGTACATATAAATATAAGTATATATATATATATATATATATATAACATTTATAATAAATCAGTATAAATAAGCCTATTTATAATAAAACATAAACAGGTACAGTATATTACCAATGACATTAGAAAATCCTTTTTGTTGAAGAAAGTAATTTGCAGTTTCTTTTTTTTCCTCTGATGTTTGATACCTTATTACGTTAGGTGCCAACGTCATGATAAATTCTGTGACTCTCGTAATTATGTTATACAAGGTACTAATGGCAATTCCAAATCGGTCAGCTATATCCCGATAGGACCCAGCTTCATGTCCGACGAACCATAAAAAACACAATATATGTTTTTCCGCTGTTATCTTTAAACATTCCCCACGATCTAAAAAAGTAATTATAATAAGCTGTATATAGAAACTTATATCAATAATATGGAGCATTTATACTGGCCATATTCATATGCCGTAATATGTAAGAATTGACTAATCACAGTACTATGTAATATGTAAGAATTGACTAATCAAGTATTCCCCTTTACAGTTGAATGAAAAGGATTATTCGACTGTGATTGATAAATTCTTACAGATTACGGCATTACGGCCAGTATAAACGCTCCCTAATTCTTTTTAAGAATCACAAGTCTTCATTCTAATTAATTTTCTGTTAGTTTAATCATTATTTCCAACTTCTTCTTACAGTTAAAAATATACATTAAATTACCTTGCATACTTGTAAATATATCTGATATTTCAAATAAATGTATCAATTCATATACCACTGTCCTTGACAATCTAAAATGCATTATAAAATCCACATTATCATAACTATACACAATTCTTTCAATATAATTTTGCACTTTTATGTGTTCTATTCGTTGCACAAATCCAAATAGAGGATATAATATTTGTAATTCTTCATATCCTACAATGTAAGACATGATAAATTAGGTTTTATACATATACCAATATAAATGATATTAAGATATATAAATGATAGGACATAAAAATATTTCGTACTATTATTATCTTCAAGTAAGAATGTCCCTAATGGAGGTAACGCATTAATATTTTCATCTTCATCAGATGAATCCAACATTTCCATGTGAATGATAGGGGATATCATTTTATTAATAATCATGGGCCTTGTAGGAAGTAATACTTTCCACAAAAAAAACACGGTTTTCATCGATTCTGCATATGTGCTGTACTATTCGAAAAAATATATTCTCGGTTACTTCTGATTGTACCGTATTCTGCAAGATAAAATACGGTCATTTCAACAATATAATCAAAATAATCAAAATAATTAAGAAATTGCAAGTACATGAAAAAGATATTTGTTTAGATACTGGTATGTGTATCTGTAAGGTTAGAAAGTCATTCTAATGCATAATAATTAATATTAATATTATATAATACATTCTTATAAGCAGTAATTTCTGTACGGAAATTATTGCTCATAAAAATATGTAATATTTTATTATTAATTATTATGTATTATGACTTTCTAACCTTACAAATTTGATGTTCGGTAATTACGATTTCTAAAAGATCTGTTTTCTGTAGCTGAACTAGTGCACACACCAGTGCTTGCACTGCTTGCACTGACTCAAGACCTAGGGCAGCCAGTTCAGTGAACTCGTACACTGAGTTCTGTTACACTGGAACAAAAAACAGCATCGCTGACGCCATTTTGGGAACAGAAAACGCTTTAGTGTACACTTTTTGAACTAGTGCAACCAGTGCAGGAACAGAAAACAAACCTCATGTTGGTACTTGACGGTTTATCTGGCTATATAGAAGGAACTGAAACTGCCGATAAGGATAAGCAGGCAAAGGCGAAATTAGTACTAACAATTGATGCATCGCTTTATGTGCACATTAAAGAGGTTAGTACAACGAAGGATCTGTGGACTAAGTTAAAAGCACTATTTGACGATTCCGGCTTCACAAGACGAATTAACCTATTGCGTGCATTGATATCCATGCGATTGGAAGAATGTGATTCGATGGGATCATACGTTAATCAAGTCGTGGAGGCAGCTCAAAAACTGAGAGGCACGGGTTTTAACATTGATGAAGAATAGATTGGTTCGTTACTTTTGGCAGGTTTGCCAGAAAAGTTTTCACCAATGATCATGGCCATAGAACATTCTGGAATCGCTATCACGGCAGATTGTATCAAAACAAAACTCATGGATATGGAAAATCAAGTCAGTAAGACAGGCAGCGCTTTTATAGGTAAAGATCACAAGTTTGAACATAAGTCACATAAGACACAAACGAGCAGCAACCAAAAAGGAGCAGACCGAAACACAAAAGATGATAAGAAAGAGCCAAGGTGTTTCAAATGTAAGCAGATTGGTCACTTCATAAATGTCCTAAGAAGAATTATGACACAAGATACTCTAACTTAAAGAACTCTAAATGTGGTACAACATTTAGTGCAGTTTTTCTAAGTGGACAATTTCAAAAAGACGAATGGTACATAGATTCGGGAGCGAGTGTACATTTAACAACAAGGAAGGACTGGCTGGAAGGAGAACATGAAAACACGGATCTACGAGAAATCATGGTGGCTAATAAAGTAAAGGTACCGATATCAAGTCAAGGTGATGTAAGAATCACTACGATTGTCAAAAGTGATTCAAAACAAAACAACAAAAAAATTTGAGGTTACCATAAAGAATGTAATGTACGTGCCAGAACGAACCACAAATTTATTATCAGTAAGTCAGCTAATAAAGAATGGTAATAAAGTCAAGTTCGAGGAAAATGACTGTAAAATTTTTAATAAACAACATAAGCTAGTAGCTATAGCAGACTTAATCGACAATGTTTATCGATTGAATGTCGACAAGTCAGAAAAATGTTTTCTTGCAAATAATAGTGTAACAATGGAAACCTGGCATCGCAGATTAGGACACATAAATTACAATGACTTGATAAAAATGAAAAGTGGTGTCGTTGAAGGTTTGATGTGTCAAAATGATACCAGCAGAGTTGAACAAAACTGTCTAGTATGCTGTGAAGGTAAGCAATCGAGATACCCATTTAACAAAAAGGGAAGTAGAGCCAACAAACTACTGGAAATTGTGCACACCGATGTATGTGGTCCCATGGAAGTTAAATCCATTGGTGGCTCAAGATATTTCCTGATTTTTGAAGATGACTTCAGCAAGATGACCTTCGTGTATTTTCTCAAGACAAAAGACTCAGTATTTGAATGTTTTAAAAAATTTTAATCCATGGTTGAAAATCAATTGGATTCAAAAATAAAAATACTGAGATCGGACAACGGGGGAGAATTCTGCAGCGAAGAATTCGAAACTTTCCTAAAGAATGCTGGCATAGTTCATCAGAGGACGAATCCTTATACACCAGAACAAAATGGCGTATCAGAGCGGATGAACAGAACCATTGTAGAAAAAGCCAGTTGTTTATTATTCGATGTAGAATTAAACAAAAAATTCTGGGTGGAAGCAGTGAATACTGCAGTGTATCTGCGAAATAGATATGTGACATCTGGACTAAATAATAAAACGCCGCTTGAATTATGGACTGGCAGAAAACCAGACATTAGCAACCTGAGAATCTTTGGAAGCACGGCTATGGTACACATCCCTAAAAATAGAAGGCTCAAGTGGGATAAAAAATCCACAAGGATGATACTAGTTGGATATGGAGATCGTACTAAAGGATATCGAATCTACAATCCAGAAAGTAACTCTGTTATAACCAGTCGAGATGTAGTAATGGAAAATACAGAGACTATGGTGAAGATTATGCTTAACCCCGATGCAAGTACATCAAAGGATATAAAAGATGCAACAGAAGATTCAATGGGAGAAGCAAGCAATACGCGCACATTTAAAAATTCAGACAAACATCAGGAGCACATCGATAATGACAGCGAAATACCTGAAGTAAGGCGATCAAAAAGGGAACCAAAACCTAAGCAGTATGATGATTTCGTAACGTACATGTGTGTAGAAGAGACCACCGAAACGAATTTAGCCAGTGACCCATTAACGGTAAGGGAAGCATTATCAAGAATAGACAAGGACCAATGGAAACAGGCCATGAAAGAAGAAATGGATTCCTTTGAAGAAAATGATGCTTGGGATTTGGTTGACGCACCAACTAACGGTACTGTTGTTGATTGTAAGTGGGTGTTCAAGCGCAAAATAGACAGTGAGAATAAACCACGTTATCGTGCTCGATTAGTGGCAAGAGGCTTCACTCAGACTCAGGGCATAGATTTTGACGAAACTTTCTCTCCTGTGGTAAGATATTCCACCTTAAGATTGTTATTTGCTTTGTCAGTGAAATTGAATCTTGAAATTAGGCATCTAGATGTAACTACAGCTTTTCTTAATGGTTCTTTAAAAGAAAATATATACATGAAACAACCTGAAGCTTTTGAAAAAGAAAGTAGTGATGGAATTAAAGTATTAAAGTTAAAACGTGCAATCTATGGTTTAAAACAGTCATCACGGGTTTGGTATATAAGAGTTGAAGAAGTATTGTTAAAAATAGGCTATAGAAAGTCGAATACAGAACAATGTTTATATATCAAGAACAAAGGTAATTTAATGACTATGGTTGCAGTATATATAGATGATTTCTTTATTTTTTCAAATGATAGCTGTGAAATAAAAAGTGTAAAAAGAGAATTAAATTCAAGGTTCAAAATTAAAGATTTAGGAAGAGTAAAGAATTGTTTAGGTATGCGTGTTAACAGAGATTATGATAAGGGATATATAACATTGGATCAAGAGTAATACATTGATCAGCTGTTAAAACGTTTTAATATGAGAGAAAGTAAAAAAGCTAATACCCCTATGGATAGAAATATATCTTTCAATAACGAAAATGACGTTATTTGCAATAAAAATGTACCCTATCGACAACTTATAGGAAGTCTAATGTATTTAGCTGTTCTGACTCGCCCAGACATAAGTTTTTGCGTTAGTTTTCTAAGTCAGTTTAATGACTGTTATACAACTGCTCATTGGCAATACGCAAAGAGAGTTTTAAGATATTTACAAAGCACCAAAGATTATGTTTTAAAATATGTTAAGGAAGATAAAGAGTTAAGAGACTTTGTAGATGCCGATTGGGCAAGTAATGTTAAAGATAGAAAGTCGTGTACTGGTTTTGTGTTTATGTTATCGGGTTCAGCAATTTCATGGGAATCAAATAAACAGAAAACTGTGGCGTTATCCAGTTGCGAAGCTGAATATATGGCGTTGGCTGAAGCTTCAAAGGAAGCAATTTATTTCAGAAATTTATTATTTGAATTAACTGGAAATCTACATTGTATTACTCTGTTCAACGATAATCAAAGTGCTCAAAAATTATCTGTAAACTCCGTACATCATAAGAAGCACATAGATGTAAGATATCATTTTATAAGAGATGCTGTTTCTAACAATTATATAAAAGTTGAATATCTTGCATCGGCCGACATGACTGCTGATATTTTGACTAAGAGCCTTTTTTGTGAAACACAATAAATTTCTCAAAAGCTTAGGATTAGTTAGTACGTCAGATTCTTTGATTTAGTGAGGATGTTGTAAGTAAAATCAAAGCATTAATTATAGATCAAACTCTTCTAGTTATTTTTAGTTATTTCTGTTATCTATGTTACAACTGCGTCCTCTATAGCGCTGTGTGCCCATCTATACTTACTTTATGTACTCTATGTTCTTCTAGTAATAAATTACACATCTTTTCGTGTTGTCTCTTTGCCTTTGTATCGGATCTGAGTTGTTATTACTTTCCCTTCGATTTCAACACCTACAACCACAACCATAAATATTAGATATAGAACTGTAAAGTGTAATGTATTTCACTATCTGTATAAGAAATGCTGTATCTTACCTCTTTCTTCTAATATATTCTCCTTTTCCTCTGTCTCATTTACATGTGACTCTGCCACTGATAAGGGTTGTATCCACGGTTTATCAGTAAACAGTTCTTGCATTATCTAAAGAAATATATGACAGAAGAAATATTTACGATCAAATTATATTGTATGTATAAATTCATCGTAAAAGCATACATATATTTTTATTCAAATATAAATTTGAAAAATATTCTATGCCTGTAAATAGTCCCATTCCTTGCGATTATTCCCGCCCTTTTTGTTATGGGAAATAACTTTGTTGGAAGTCGATGGCAGATTGGTGCGTTATAATCTTATGTTTTTGTGAACACGCATTCTTCTTTATGCTTTTTGGAACATACATATATTTTGTAAGAGAATCTTTAACCGTTTTTGTATACTTTTTGCCTAAAATAAAATCCTATACATTCTCTTAGAATTAGTGATTTTGTTTCTAAGTGTCCCAAAAGACAACAGGTTATGGGCCCAGTGCTCTAAAAGATAAAAAGGGGGCCTAAGATAGAATCAAAAAAAGGAGAATCGTCGAGATACTTCGAGGCGTTGAGCTTCAAGGTTAGGTTAACAAAAAAATATATTCGGTGTGCAACGACAAGACGACGAAAATGGAAAACTCATATCAAGCCGTAATTAAGTTCACTGGAGAAAACTGGATTACATGGAAATTCCAGGTTATGGTAATTCTGAAGGCGTGTATATGATATTGTGATCGGAACGAAAAAACGTCCTGAAGCAGCGACCGATGAGTGGGACAAACTCGACGCAAAGGCGCAAGAAATAATTGTCACGAGGATGGAAGAAAGTCCGTTGATACATCTGTTGCCCTGTAAAACGTCTCACGAGATGTGGGAAAAGTTGCTTTCGGTATATGAAAAGAAGTCAAAGGTTAGTATTCATTTGCTGCAACAGAAATTTTTCGCATTGGAAACTAAAGGAGAAAGCATTTCGGTATTTATTTCCCGACTCGAAGAAATACGAAGTCAATTAAGACAAATGGGAGAAGAAATGTCTGAAAGCATGTTTATAACAAAAATATTGATGTCGCTTCCAGAAAAGTTTAGACATTTTATACCAGCGTGGGAATCTACTGCGGTAGAGCTGCAAACAGTTCAGGAGCTTACTTCAAGATTGTTAATTGAAGAGGAAAGGATAAATTCTACTGAAATTGTAACAGCACTAACAAGTAAGGCTATAAATAAGAAGAATAAGCAGAGCCATCCTCAGGCAGGAAATCGAGGGATAAAATGTTTCGCATGCAATAAAACTGGACATGTAGCAAAAAATTGTTTGTCTTTGATAAGAGGATCAGAGCCGAAGAAGGAACAAAGAACATGTTTCTGGTGCAAGAAACCTGGACATATTATGGCAAATTGTCGATACAAAAATTCAAAACCTAAAGAAGAGAAGGAGAAATCAAGAGAAGAAGCTGAAGAAAACGCATTCATTGGTGAAACTGTCGCTTTAAACTGGTACAGAGAAAATGAACAAAAAGTAGCGTTTGTAGGAGGACAATCATTGAGCGAGTCTGATTGGTGCATGGATAGCGTTGCGAGTGAGCATATGTGCTTAGTGAGCATATGTGCAACAATATGGATTTCTTTGAAGATTACAGCGAAACCACGAATAAAAATAGGCGACGGGACATTCCTCAAGATACACGGTGTTGGTAAAATTAAAGGCCTGGAATGAACACGAGTGGATCGAAACGAGAATATCTGAGGTATTATTTGTGCCGGACCTAAAAATTAATTTATTTTCGCTTGTGCATTAGATAAAAACTACAAAATGCATTCAGATAATTCAACATGCAAATTAATAAATAAGAATGGGAAGGTGTGTGCCATCGCGAAGAGACATGGTAAACTATATAAAATGGTATTTAAATCTAACCACGATAACGTTAAATCGGAACGGGTGATACTAAATGCACACGGTAGAGAGAACAACGAGGTTTGTAAAGTTGCAGTCGAAACGATAACAAGCTGGCATAAAAAACTTGCACATCAAAACTACGATCACATTCGAAAATTCTTAAAGAGTAACAACATAAAATTTATAGAGGATGTTTTCCAAAATACTTGCGAAGATTGTATCGTAGGCAAACAACACAGGAGTTCAAACCCGTTAAGTAAATCAAGAGCTTCTAGGCCATGTGAGCTTATTCATGGAGATGTACCATATGTGGACCGATGGAGTTTCCATCCCTAGGAGGCGCTAAATATTTCCTCTTATTGAAGGATGACTATTCGAACTATAGGTACGTGTTTTTTATTCAACACAAGTCAGAAGTCAAACAGAAAATTGCTAGTTTTTTAAAAATGGCTGAAAATATAACTGGAAATAAAGTAAAGACGTTACGCACAGATAACGTCTAGAGTTTATATATATAAATCGAGAGCTACAGTATCTTTTAGAAGAAAATGGCATCTGTCATCAGCGATCCGTAGTATATACTCCGCAGCAGAACGGACGTGCCGAACGTGAAATGAGGACAGTTGTGAAGGCGGCGAGAACCATGCTACATAGTAAGGGCATGTCAAAAGCTTTGTGGTCAGAGGCTGTGAATACGGCTGTGTTCGTACTAAATAGAACAGGTCCAAGCCCAAAAACAAAAGGTTCTCCATTTGAATTATGGTATTCAAAAGAAGTCGACACGGATATGTTCATAGTGTTTGGATCAAGAGTAGCAGCCCACATACCTAAGGAGAAAAGGCTAAAACTGGATGCAAAAAGCAAAGAAGGATGGTTCGTCGGATACAGTGAAAATATTAAAGGATATAGAGTATACTTTCCACAAGATAGGAAGATTGAAGTTTTAAAAGATATAATTTTCTTACAAGAAAGAGGCGAAGTAGAGAAAAAAATGAACACCACTGTACTTTTGGAAAATAAAGAAGAAGATGAAGAAGACGAAACAGAAAATGTGTTTGAGGAACAAGATGATGAAGGGCAAAACGACAACGAACAGAAAGATGATGAAAGCTCAAATGAAGAATTTGCATCATGTGAAGAAAGAGAAGACGTGGAATTAAGATATAATCTGAGGGATAGAAGAAAACTGAATAAGCCATCAAGATATACAGATTATGAAAGCTTTACGTCACTGGTAGAGGAGGACGAGCCACAGACATACAATGAAGCTAATCCGGTAAGGAATCGAAGATGTGGAGAAGGGTAATGAAATGCGAAATAGAAGCGTTAGAAGAAAACGACACTTGGACGGTGGTAGAAAAACTTAGAAATTGTGAGATTGTCGATAGTAAGTGGGTCTTCAAGAAAAAGAAAAATGAGAAAGGTGAAGTTATATAGTATAAAGCAAGGTTAGTAGCGAGAGGTTTTAAACAGAAAAATGCTTCCTTTTCGGATTGTTACAGTCCTGTAGCAAAGTTACCAACTGTTCGAGTTTTTTTAGCGATTTGCAATTATTTAAAAATACCCGTAGTACAAATGGATGTATGTAACGCCTTTTTACATGGTAGGATAGATAGCGATGTATATATGTCAATGCCACAGGGTTATAACTTAAAAGAAAACGAAATATGCAAACTGAAGAAGACCTTGTATGGTTTAAAAGAATCTCCAAAAGGCTGGAACAATAGATTTCACGAAGTAATGATTGAACAAGGATTTGTTAGATCAGAATACGACTATTGTTTATATGTAAATACAACAAGGTCAGGCAAGATTTTTTTGCTTTTGTACGTAGATGATCTATTGTTAGCTGGAACGGATAAGATAGGTGTAGTAAAAATAAAAGGTGTCTTAAATAGTCATTTTAAAATGAAAGATTTTGGTAACGTAAAACATTTTCTAGGAATAGTTATCGAACAAAATGTTAAAAAGGGTGAAATTATACTGAATCAGTCTAAATACTTAGAGAATATTATTGCAAAATATAATATGGAAGACTGTAATGCAATATCAACACCAATGGAAGTAAATTTTAAACATGAAACCCTAAAAAGAGTAAAGTCTGAATCTGAAGAGTTAGAGCATCGGTGTAGAAAGTTGATTGGCACTTTAATGTATGTAATGCTATGTACAAGACCAGACCTTTGTAACGCAATAAGCATTTTGAGTAGGTATCAGTCATGTGCGAGTGAAGAGCTATGGCGAGCATTAAAACGTGTTCTGAGATATATTAAAGGCACCATAAACTTAAGTTTAGTTTATAGTTTATAGTTTAGTTTATAGCGAAAATGACCGTATCATAGGATTTGTAGATTCCGATTGGGCAGGAGATAGTATTGACCGTCGATCTACAGCAGATTATGTTTTCAAAATCTTAAGTTGTTCTGTCTCATGGATTAGTAGAAAACAACCCACAGTAGCACTATCTTCTACGGAAGCAGAATATATGGCGATGAGTTTAGCGGCGAGCGAAGCATGTTGGCTTAGATTTTTATATAAAGATTTTAATATTCAGGAAGGCTTTGTTTGTACGAGGATAATCAGTCCGCAATTCGAGTAAGTAAAAATCCAGAATTCCATAAACGTTTAAAACACGTGGACATTAAACATCACTTTGTAAAAGAAAAAATCAGAGAAACTGCTATAACAGTTGCTTATATTATAATAATACAAATGAACAAGTAGCGGACATTCTAACAAAGCCATTAGAAAGAGGTCAGTTTAGTACACTAAGAAAAGCCTTAGGTGTATGCTAATTTTTAAGCGAGAGTTCTGACGAAAAAAAATGTATTTTAAATTGTCTGTAAAAATCTGCCTTTGAGAAGGGTGTGTTGGAAGTCAATGGCAGATTGGTGTGTTATAATCTTATGTTTTTGTGAACACGCATTCTTCTTTATGCTTTTTGGAACATACATATATTTTGTAAGAGAATCTTTAACCGTTTTTGTATACTTTTTGCCTAAAATAAAATCTTATACATTCTCTTAGAATCAGTGATTTTGTTTCTAAGTGCCCCAAAAGACAACAAACTTTATACGTTCTTTTCATTGATTGAAATTTTGTTGAACATTTGACTCCTGTTACTTCATATCCTTTCTCTTGCATAATTTTGGCAATTTTCTCCCAATATTGCTTTACAGTACCTTTACCATTACGAAATTGATCTTTGTATTCATTATATGTTTGCAATAATAATGTAGTTTCTGATTTATTCCACAGATGTGTACCTGCAATTAAATAGGGATATAATAATTTAAATATCTGATATGCAAATTTATCAATATTTAATTCACCTTCTATACTTTCCGACGTGTATTCAACAGTGTTGGAGTGTTCGCTAGACGTACTTGCTAAAATATAAATAAAATCACTTAATTATATAGTCTGATCACATTTAGAACATTAGCTTACTGCAACAGTGAGCTAATTTTTAACAGTTTTTAAAAACAATATAAATGGATTTTAAAGTTAGAGTGATAAGAAAAATATAAGTATATAGGTTAGCTCAATAACATTGTCAAATTTGTGATATTAGTATTTTCCTCATTTTAAATTTATAATTAATTTACTTTATTTTTACAAAATGTGGATATGTCCTTTATTTATATAATAATATTACCATTATTTTTAACTAATAACGTATTACTTTCTACAGATTGCATGGCAGTATCTCGTTTAGCTTTTTCCATTAATTGGGTAGCAAAATTTATATCTGCAAATTAAAACAATATTTAGATTTATGACAATTGTAATCACTAATTGCCTTTATACCTGTTCGTGCTTTCTCCGCATCCAACCTGTTTACAATTATTTTATATTCCATATTATTTTTCAACATCTATGAGACAGATTTCTTCCAAGGACGCCGCCATGTTTCTACTGTGAATGCCTCACCTCGCTAGCTGCAGTAATGTAAGCAGGAAATGACGACAAAATTTATGACGTCATATACGTATAATAGGTTTGTTCTTCTTGTTTACACGAGAAGTGTAAAGTGTACACAGTACTCTTCCACTTTTTGGGAGTAGGGAAAACATCGTGTGAAGTGTATGCTTTTTAACGAGAACGCCAAAGTGTAGCTATTTATGCATGAGGTTTGTTCTTCTTGCTTACACTTTGTACACTTTAGTGTAAAGTGTACACTTTAGCGTTCTTCTTGTCGGAAGTGACGTTAAGGTGTATGATTACACGCTGTTTGTCTTGAAAGTGTAATACACTTTAAGGACGTATTTTACACTGGTTTTACACGTGCCTGAGAGGTGGTGTAAATTGGTGTAACGTTACACTAATAGGTTAGTGTAACGTTACACCAATTTAAAAATGCCAATGATTTGAATTTTGATTACTAGATCTTCCGAATGGAACGTCGAATTATGAAAAATGCAATAAATTATTATTTAGTCAATAAATTAATTATTAATTAATAAATTAATAATTAAT
>NW_017296383.1:3534-3863 GCF_001594075.2 Trachymyrmex cornetzi | reverse complement strand
ATTACTCATTTTTCATTTAGTTCATATTTTTGTCATTAAATGTTGCTTATATTACGTAATAATATGAAATATCGACGAGGTACGATTTAGGTGACCAGTACGCATTCAGCAACTTTCCCCTATATTAAATAAAGGAGAAAGTTATTTAGTATTTATTATTTTAAACAACTTCTTCTGACCTATATCTTATTTTAAATAAGTTTTTCGAACTTATTTTATATTTTTTATTTCGAATAAGTCGTACCACTCTTTTATCGATTACGATATTTTAAATAATTGAACAATTTTCTGAAACCTATTTTTTATTTAAAATAAATCATATCAGTTAT
>NW_017296383.1:0-3065 GCF_001594075.2 Trachymyrmex cornetzi | reverse complement strand
AGCTCATTCTTCTTTATCCAATTACCAAGTTAGATAAAAAGAGAACGGAATCCAATACATTATGTCAAAAGGGTAGAACACATTGCTCATCGAAATGTCTTGTGACACATAATGTATTGGATTCCGTTCTCTTTTTATCTAACTTGGTAATTGGATAAAGAAGAATGAGCTGTATCGCTTCTTGGAATTTGCGTATAGTATGTAAGCGGATTTAGGTTATATTATATTGATAAGGTCCCAAAAATAGGGGTCGAAACGTATATTTAATTAATTTTTGATATGACTTGTTTAATTACATGAAAATAAATTGTACATCCGATTAACTGATGTTTGGCTTTGATGGGCTTGCTTATTATTATTATTATTGATAGATTTTTTCAAGCCTTTTTTTAGATATTTGTTGTTATTTAAAATAAGAATATTCTTCAAAAAGAAATTCAAAATAAAAAAGCAAACTATTTCGACATTTTAAATAAAAGTTATTATATATTTTAAATAAATAAAATGCATTCTAGAGTCCTATTTCTTATTTTATATTTTTAATAATTTTTTGCGACGTATTTCTTATTTAATATTTTACATAAATTTTTGGAACCTATTTTATATTTATTATTTCGAATAAATCAGTAGATATACTAGGCGGGTTCTAAGCCATGAGGCTAGAGGGGAGCGCGGGGTGCGGGGGATACTCGTAGACGAGGGGAAGCGTAGCGCGGGGATTCTTCGGTGGTGGGGGTATGACGTCATGCGGAATGGCAGTAAGATTTTGGGGCCTGCAGTCACGTACAAGATAACAAAAAACATCACAAAAAAGGAAATATTGCCATGAACAAAAAAACAAATAGTTATAGAACGAAAAGTGTTACAAAGGGTATATGTTCCAACCGTTTTTCGACCAAGATATAGCGTAATGTAATTTTTATAGAAACAACGTTTATTAATTATTTTAAATACCTAAATACAACCAAGTTTCATAATTATTGAGAGAAGGTATAGTAGGCGAGTTCTAACTCTATGTAGCTAGAGCGCGGAGAAGGTCCCCCCGGTCGCTGCTGTGACCCCGCGACCACCCCAAAAATGCATTGCGGGCCGCCGCCACCCGCCCATAAAGGTACGAGAACCTCTTTTTTCTTTTGTTTTTTTATAACTTAGTTTTCACAATACGCTGTGTTCTTTTCTTTTTCTTTTACTAGGGCAAAGGATGGGTAGTGAAATAAAGTAATACATATATATGTGTGTGATACATATGCATTGTGTGAAGAAATTACATCATAATTTTCAGATTAACAATTTTTTTTATTTATATTTCTTTTACATAATTTTTTTCTTACGCACAAAAAACTACAGCTAACAATTCGCAGTCGAGGAGCTGATTTTTATCAAAGTAATCGCTAGCGCATATTACATTTGGTATATCTTTAGCATCCGTTACAGTGGATGAGATATTTGAGAATCGTGTAAACTTTGTATCGACTTTCTCGACGATACCAACCAATTGATCGAATGCTAATTCAATGCATTTATCTAAGTTGAACATAAACAATATTGTTGATTCAGTCATCATTAAACGTACGTCAGATGATTCCAAGCATACAATTTTAGCATTTTTAATCGTATACTGAATCGCACAGTCAGCGGTCCAACGGTAATAGAATTGCCCTTGCAGTGATTCCGAAGGCAGTTTTGAATGTTCCAACGTTGTTCATAGAGTCCTTTCCATGTTTCGATAGATAGTATTAATTCATTTCCACGATTATCTCTTATCGCAATCTCCACGTAGCTCGGTGGGCCAACGTTGATACCAATTTCTAGAAATTTGTATCCCGTACGTGTCAATGCGCATTTCCTGCCTAGTATGCGAACCGCACGATGCACGGTCGCGCTACAGAAAAATATAAAAGAAATATTAAATAATTAATTAAATAATTAATTTGAAAAAGTATAAAAATGGAGGATTCTTAAATTTACTTGGCACATCTTTTCGTAAATGATGGAGTTTCATCATTATTCTGAAGTGGAACGTAATAATTTTTTCGTGTGTTCCTTCCTACAGTGGAGTACATTGCTGTTGCTGCTGCTGTTGGACCTTTCGTACAAACGGGTATCGCAAGACTGATCGCATTCCCGTAAATTGTGATACTTCGTATATGGTGTTCCTTCTAAAATCGAAGAAGGGGCAGGCCATCCCCCTCTTTCCAAGAATTTCAAAACGTGTCGCAACACGTTTATACATACGTTTATACATACTGTTGCAGGCTAGCACGTATCAAGCGCTCGCGCGCGGGCGTGTCGATCCGCAGCAGTAAAGTCACTAGTTCGGCGCTGACATGCGGCGCTAATGTTTCGCTGACTGGTAACCAGGGCGGCGCTGGGGAGAGTGTCCCCCCTGTTCGGTGTGATGGTGTGTGTGCGTGTGTGTGTGTGTGTGTCAGCGTTGCCAATCTCCGCATTATTAAAAATCGTACCACCAATACAAAATTATCGTATTTTGATTAAAATTATCGTACATTTTTTTTGTTAGATAGATATGGGGCATTCTTTTACAAACCGAACACTTTTTTTTTCGACATTTTTAAATCGCTTCAAACTTTTTTTACCAATTGTAGGTATAAAATCAGCGAACACGTGTATCGGGATTTTTTTAAAAAAAATTTATTTTCGAAGAAATAGCGATTTTAAATTTTGAGTTTTATGGTAATTTTGCCTTTTATGGTAATTTTCAAGTCGTCGTATCTACGTCGTTTTTTATAGTAGAACAATTTTTTTTTTTCATTTCAAACGTTATTACATCAGCTTTTTGATGAAATTATGTTCCTAACCTCAACTTTAAAAAAAAATACTTTTTTCTGCAAATTAAATCTTAAAAGTTAATTTTGACCATGACGCCCGGAGTTAATTTATTTTTTACAAATACTATCGGATTCCTCGGAAAATTTACTAAAAAATGTGAAAATTTTAGAATGGCCTTTTTAAAACTCGCCTGGGAATTAATTAAATAGTCAGGCAACTCGAGGACGCGCGCGCGGCGAGCGGGCGCTAACTTTCTCGTTCCGAGCGGCGCTTGC
>NW_017296382.1:20277-22246 GCF_001594075.2 Trachymyrmex cornetzi | reverse complement strand
AAGCACTGTACTTAATATATTTAATCTTGAATACTGTGTGAATCGTCTCATTTCCTCCTTAACAGCAATGACTGATAACGTTGACAAAAAATTTTCACGACTTCTCGCTATCGCGTCCACTGTCGAAATCTGCGAACATGCTGAAAATGATGTATAATGACGAATCCTTCGACCGCAACAACATCCTCGATTGTGAATTGATCGCTCTGGTTTTCGGAGAGCATTAATTATGTACATTCGATAATAAACGCTATTCTATTAATTATAAAACACTTTTATTTCTTTTTACACCCTACCTTTATATACTACATATACTATATACTATATATTTTATATACACTACATATAGTTTAAAGGAAAAGGAAATGGTTTATAATCTTTAGAGGAAAATGAAAAAAATTACTACTTGATCGTATAATATATATATTGTCACTAACGCTGTCACATACAGTTATTCTGTACAACTCACAGAGTTTTAATCGTGATGGATAACATAATAAACATTGTGCACAATATACCTGAAGAGGATCTACTTGTCATCATCGATGATGTTTTCCAAGGACATTGAAAACATTGAGAACATTGGAAACATTGATGATGATGAATACATGCCAGATGACTCAGGATATTGTTCAAATTAAGACGTATATGTGTGTGATACGACCGAACGGAATGTCAAACGAACTGCAAAACGTATGTGTGTGATACGACTGAACGGATGTCAAACGAACTCCACGGGACATTGATCAGGATACTGTGCAAATTAAGGTAACAACACTAATAATATTAATACTTTTTTACTTATTTTTTATACATGTTTGGAGTGTGTGTGAACATGTTATAAAAACAACATAATGATACTTATTATTCTATAACACCACAGTGCGTGTGTGAGCGTAACGTCTCTCAAAAATTATAAATACATGGTTGGGAGTGTGCGTGTGAGCACGCTATAGAACAATAATATTGATACTTATTATTCTATAACACCACAGTGTGTGTGAGCGTGACGTCTCGCAAACAAGCCGCAGCTTTCTGTAAAATGATAAATATGTACATATTTTTTAAAAGTTATATTTATATCAATTAAATATTTAAACTTACATTCCCACATGTCCTCTGCAACATTAGGTTCATACGTTCGGAGACCGAATAACTCATTAAGAAATAACTCCCCGTCGTCCCAGATATCCATATACTCTGCTCGAAATTCTCGTTCGGCCCGTCTATCCGCGCGTATCATTTGTCTAGTTAAAATATTCATATATCCTTTAATATGAATATTTCCACGGTGTGTAGTCTGAAACAGAGCATAAAAGTGAATTGGATATGTATTGTTATTTATACGTCATATATTATAAATTCTACTATACTTACAAACGGAATCTTAAGGATTTTGAGCTCATTTGCTAATTGTAACTCGCAGATACGCTCATTATCAACAGTGATGTACTGAAAAATATAACACTATATTTTAACATTACAAATGTAAATACAAATAAACAATATTTAATGTAAAAACACACTTACTCCGTCCACTGGAAACTCATATGCGATCTCTAGCAGATTCTGCAAATTGCTCATTATTATTATTAAACCTATCACTACAACACAACGTTTCCGGAAAAATGCGTATGACGAAAAAGCCTCGCCCATATGTATTTATATACCATAGTCCCCCATCAAACGTACTGCATAAAAATAGATACCTTATAAAAAATTCTCGTTAAGGATGTGGTATCCCAACAGGAAAATATACAAAAACTGCGTAAAAGGAAATCATTCTTATTTTAATATCATTTTTTTTTTATTAAACAACTACTTTAAAAAAACAGTAAAGAATGGGTGTTAGGTGAACAGCATGGAGCGTTTGGTGTGAGCAAATGCGATCGAACGGCATCGGGTGTGAGTGTGAGTGAGAACGATCGAACGGCATCGATGTGAGTGCGAGCGATCGAACGGGTATGAG
>NW_017296382.1:17153-20133 GCF_001594075.2 Trachymyrmex cornetzi | reverse complement strand
ATTGAACGTCATCGGTGCGAGCAAGAGCGAATGGGTATTGACGCATCCGATAAGGATGTGGTATCCACCAGGAAAATGTGTAAAAAATCATTCTTATTTAATATTTCTTTTTCATAAACACATACTAACACAAAGGAAATCATTCCTGTTTTAAATATATCTTTTTATTATGTTACGTCCAACCCTGGGTATTGGCGAGAGAGGAAGATGGAGAGGGTACGGAAGGACGGTTGACTCAATCTCACAGGTATACGCACGGAAGCGTATAGCTGTGAGTCGTTAGCACTTCTTTAAGGTCCCGGAATGTGGGTCAACGTCCTGAAGGGACGCTATAACACCTGTTCCGATGGACAGTGCAAACGTTGGTCCTATTTTTTTAGGTCAACGAACTTAATCCTTTTGACCTGGGACTGGACCTCGTGCAATCTTAGGCGTTACGGGAGTACGGGATATTCGTGAGGGGCGATTTAAAAATTAAATGCGGGTCATAAGAGAAAAACTAAAAATTTGTTTTTATTTATGAAAATATAAAAAACGGAAGAATCAAACTAACTTATGTGATTAATTACATTTATATGTTGGTTTTTTGTACAGTACAATAATTGTTTCGAGAGCGTTTTGTTGGTACAATCTGTGCGTGCGTGCGTGCGTGCGTGCGTGCGTGCGTGCGTGCTTGCGTGCGTGTGTGCGTGTGTGTGTGTGGGAGAGGAGGAGGTGATTATCAGGTGTTGGTTGCAAGGAAGGAAGTCCATGGACAGACAGGCATTAGGTGTCTCAACTGGACAAAGAAAGGGGAGGAATTTCCGGGGACGTAGACAGTGATCAGCCTGTCCCTTTCGTTGGAGTTTTCATTGGAGGTGGATGAGAACGATTGGACGATCCGATCCCAATCGGCAGATTGAGGATCGGGGGGGACAGGAGGGGGAGTTGGGAGTTGATCGAAAGAGGGAGAGGGAATTGGGAGTTGATCGAAAGAGGGAGGGGGAGTTGGGAGTTGATCGAAAGAGGGAGGGGGAGTTGGGAGCTGGTCGAAAGAGGAAGGAGAAGGAAGGAATCGTTCCTCGAAGGGCGAGGGAGAGTAATTAAGGATCTCGAGAACGCCAGGGTCGAGGATTGGAGGGATTGTCAAGTCGAGTGGTTGTGTGGGTGTTGGTGTGGGCGAGTATGAGACCGGTGTGTAATTGATCGGGTTTCCGGGCGGTGGTGGTGCTACCGGAGGTACCCTTTCGGGCGGCCGCGGTGTTACGATTACGGTAGAGCGGCTGCAGGTCGGCTCTACCGGTATTGGGTGGTCGGATGCTGGACGGTTCCGCGAACTCCACCGGAGATAAGGAGTTCGTCCACGTTTGTTCTTGTACGATTGAGACCGCATGGTGATGATGGTGATGATCGAGTTGGTCGGTTCCCAGCGTCTACGCAAGGCCAGCCAAGAATAACGGTGGCGAATGTGTGCCCTCTGTGAACTTCGGAGGTCCAAATAATTTCCGCGAACCTTGCGTGGATTTGAACTCGGCGTGATAGATTTTTTAGAACTCGGCGTGACAGATTTACCGCGCACTTGCGACGGCTATTGTTAAACTTTATGTTGTGCACTAGCGACGTGGCTTCGGGAACTGTTAGAAATTTTCTGAGCATCTACGCTTCCGCGGGGCCTCTACTTATACCCCGAAAAAAGGGCGTAGTGCCCTTTGTCTAGGATGCAACAGTTAGTTGCAATGTCGGGCGAGATTTACAATTTTTAAGGTGTCCTATCGTCGTTAATCTAAAGTACACTGTTAAAAGAGGTTTAGAGAACAAAAGGAATGATTTATGTTTTCTCTAAAAAGGGGCAAGATTGCTTTAAGCTAGTGATCAATTCCGTCATCCTCGCGGAAAATATGGCTAAGTAAACAGCTGTGAGACATTATCTCGTGTTTTTATGGTTTTTGTGGCGACGCGGCGCTTGTTTTTCTGAAGGTGGAATTGTTGGTCAACAATTCGGACAATAGGTTGAATTTTTATTATCGCGTGACTTGGGTCCGTTTGTGATATTTTTCGCAAACTTGTCCCTTTTAGGCCTGCGTTAGTGTTGTTATTTTTCCGGGTTGATTGACGAGTTTTTCGCGGAGCCTGGATGGTCTGTTTTTCAATTTTTATAAGGGAACCCCTGCTCGCGTCTCGCAGGCGCCAATCGTAGTTGCGGCGGAGCCGATTCTCTCGGAAGAAAAGAATCTGCGTCTGCAGGACGTAACACTATAACCAATCGTTATGTATAAAAAATTTATTCTGTTCCTCCCAACCTCCAAGTAAATTGTAGTCTATTGTGAAACGAATTGAACGCTATTACTAAAAAATTTATTAGTTGTTAAACTTAATTCCTGCCGCTCGCTACTAGAGGGTGCTGGTTCCAACGCTGGCGAGTTTTGACGACGAAGTCATATGTCTTTTGTAGTTTAGACATCGCTGAAAGTGATTCAGTCCTCACAGGTTAGATTTCTCAATGCCAAAGAGATTTTCCAATCGATTGAAAATGAATCGCGATAAGCTGTTTTTCCGACATGTTCTTCTTCACTACTTCGATCTTAAGAAAACCGCAGCTAAAGCGCATCGCTTATTATCCGAAGTGTATGGTGAAACTCCATCGGAAAGAACATGTAGAGTTTGGTTTGAACGCTTCCGAAACGGTGATTTTGATGTGAGAGACAAAGAACATCCAGGACGGCCGAAAAAATTTGAAGATGTCGAGCTGCAAGAATTGCTTGATGAGAATCCAGCTCAACCGCTTTAGTTGTCGAAACAGTTAAATGTTACTCCAAAGGCCGATTGAGTGACGAATTGATGCAAAAAAGATCATCCGTAGCAACAATCGACGTAAAGTCATTCTGTTGCATCATAACATTCGACCGCATGTCGCGAAAAGCGTGAAGCAGGCACTTCTAGAGCTTAAATGGGAAGTTCTCCCGCATCCAGCGTACTCTCCAGACTTGGTACCGTCGGATTA
>NW_017296382.1:13301-16953 GCF_001594075.2 Trachymyrmex cornetzi | reverse complement strand
CTTCCCTTTGAAACAAATCAATTTTGGAGACGAAAAAACGGCAGGAATTAAGTTTAACACCTAATATTAAGTCGGAAGGGACTGCCATTATGACAATATCATCAACGTATCTGATATAAAATGGTAAATCTACCCATGTTTTTATGAACTTTTATCTCCAAATCTCGCAATATAAAGTCAGCAATGATAGGAGAGAGAGGAGACCCCATCGGTGTACCATGACTTTGTTTACAAAACTCATTATTAAAACTAAAAACCGTCGAATTCAACACTAAAGATACTGCCTTTATAAATTCATTCCTAAGGATACATGTCGCTTTTTTTAATAATTCCCCTCTACTATCTACACTTTGTATGGCTAATTCGGTACATTTGTAAACAACCTTTACGGAAATGACCGTCTGCCGAGTGTGCAGTTACTACTGGGAATATTGCTGACTATGTAGTAATTACTACTGACGGATCACACGATAGGCATTACCGCTGAAGTTTATTGGAGGTATTTTACTGCTCGTGTAATAATTACTGCCAACAGATTACAGAGCAGCTATACATATACCACACATTACTAAGGATATGTGATTCCGCATTAGTCTCGAAAGATCGCTTGACCAAGGCAGACGCTTCGGCACGAATGTTACCTCATCCGTATAATTTTGCAAAGCCGAGTTCAGCATTAAACGTGTTTTGCAATCTTACTTTGTTTGTGTACTATTTAATAAGAGCTGGCCGTATTGTGTCTCCTTTCGTCATGAAGATATAATATTATTCGAAAATGTCGATGAAGAATCTTATGAAGAAGTGATAATTTGAAGCAAAAATAATGTTACATACAAATTTTTCGACTATGTAAAAAAAATATATCACTATGTAAAATATATCACTATGTGATGTATTTGGCATACATTTTCGGCATTATATCTTCAAACTCGCTTCATTGGGCTATCTGTAAATTTTGTAAACGAAGAAATTAATTAATTTTGTGTTCTTAAAACCTACGTTTAGGTAATCAATATATTTTTTATTTTCTTACGTATATATAGTTGGATTATTTTCTACATGTGGGCGGTTTCACTGCTAAAGAAGCCGTAAATTTTTCTTTTAAGAAAGCAACATAGGACAATTTAACTACAATCATTCTCTTATTATATTGTACAAAACATCATTAATCTGTTTCTCAATGACTTTCTTAGTAATTTGAATATCCGGCGAGATACGACAGATAATTACAGTCTTGACAAAAATTACAGCTTAACGATGTATTTTACACTTTTGACAATACATATCAAATGAATTCAATGTTTCTGGAGGATTATATTTTTTGCGCTTTGAACAGGACAAATTTCCTTAAGTTTTTAGTATTAAATTTTGGAGCCTTTTTATTGTACATTATTATTATACGTACCCTAATACTTTTATGAACAGAATAATAAGTGTCAATATTAATTATGCAGAAATACGGATCATTCTTTGATGACCTTGATCTCGACATATATTGTCAAGGTCATCATCCTGAATGACCTTCAACAGGTTTTAGCCGTCATTTATTATTCCTTAAAAGGTTTGAAGAAATAATGTCTTATTTCTGCTATATACATTTAATGTATGCTTTCTATTTATATGAGCTTGTGTCAACTTGTGTCGACTGAAATTAGTAACCTGAAATACAATAAATGGAAAGCGTTTTACATACGCAAGAGTTGATGCGCATAATTATACATATGTATCACGCGTAATAAAAGAGAAAGATTGTTTAATTCGAGAGTTAATTTCATGCATAATAAAAACTATAATTTACTAATAAAAACATAGAAAAGTATATAATTTGTAATTATATTTATACTGTAGTGTGTATGTGTGTGTGCGTGTAATTAAAATATTTTTTTGCAAAATGAGTAGGTTATATTTGAATGTAATTAGTAATAAATAAAATTATTTAATAGAAAAAAGAAAATAGTTTATTCTGTTAATAGAATTTATCGGAAAATAACATTATCATCAATGATGACATCGATAGCAGTATTAATTCATCAGATATTAATTTATCAGATGATAGTGACTATAATCTATTTTTGGAAAACAATATTTGCGAAGAAAGTTTGCTATTTCTTCTTCTTCAAATTTTTTCTTCAATTTTTGAATACCGATCGTAGGTAACAACATGTTGACAATATTTTCTTCGTGTAGTACATGCAAAAAGTAATGAAGAATTTAGAGAGAATTTTAGATTAACTCGTCCAATTTTTGGTATAACAGTTAATATGTAATTATTAATATTACTTATATTATATGATGCTTGATGGTAGCATCAAATTATTAAATTGTTTGTCAATTTAATTCGCGATTACTAGAGTAGTTTTAATTGCGTTTATTTAGTCCGGAAAAAATTCGGCGCGCAGTTTGAAAAAGACTACAATATGGTATATATGCAAGTACATATATAGTATATATTAGTAATTCAAGATTGAATTATTTAAAGCAACGAAGATCCAGCTCCAACCGTAATAGGCCGTTACACCCTAGTATTAATTGAGTTTATTAATATTACATTATTTTCATAATAGATAGTATATTTATGATAAAACAGAATGTAAAATTAATTATATATTTAATATAATATATTATAGGACCGTATATATGACAACATAAACTATAGAAATCAAAGCCTTAAACGGTCTAGCTGGATCTTAATGGTTGCATGATTCTTATGTGAATTTATATACTACATATGTAGTCCTCAGAAACGCGCGCCGAAATGATTTTTTCGGTCTTGAAACGCTACACCGAGAGAAAAAAATGGTTGGAATAACCATAATTTAACTATAATTTATAGTTATTTTCGGACCCAACCATAAATTTATAATTGTTTTGACTATATGAATTATAGTAACTTCAACACTACACAGTTAGAAATTTCTCAATGAATTTTAATTGACATGTAAAGGAAGTATGTGGTTATGCACGAAATTAAATGTAATGAATGATGTAAATAAAAATTAAATTACACGTTAATGAAAAGTACGAGATCTGTAACTGAAAAGTAATTTACGTTAATGACATGTAAGAAACGTAAACGTATTAAACGTTAAGTGTTAATAGTATTAGGCTTAATTAAAGTATTATTAATATTCGTAAATGTAAAGTACATAAACTTTTAAGTTAACTTTTAAGTTAAGCGTATTGAAATTTAATGTACTACAAACTAAAATTTCATTAATAGTTATTTCAATTACGATTAATTAAATGTCATTTATATCCGTAAATGGAAAGTATATTAAATTTCATTACACTTAATTTTTCAGTTACTTTAAACTTAAATCTCATTAACACGTGCATTAATAGTCCTTTCAGTTACAGAAAAATTAAACTCAATTCACCAACGTACATTAAAAGTTAATGAAATTTAAGAACATTTCTAACAGTGTACACTTGAAGTTTAATTTTTCTGTAACGTGTTAATGAGATTTAAGTTTACAGTAATTGAAAAATTAAGTGTAATAAAATTTAATATACTTTTTATTTACGGATATAAATGACATTTAATTAATCGTAATTGAAATAACTATTAATGTACAGGGTGCGGCGCCAAAATCCGGACAAATTTCAAGTTGAAATTCCCTCCGTTCAATACCATTGGTAGATGTCGCGATTG